>NW_027266437.1:0-88604 GCF_046630445.1 Rutidosis leptorrhynchoides | reverse complement strand
GACAAATCATGGGTTTTCGCAGCGCGTTAATTGACCATGTAAATGTTACATGATAATATTTCGATTTGATCGAAGTAAAATTTAAAATTCCACCCATTAACACATTGCCACGTGTTGGCTAAATCCGATGTCCACATGGATGCGATTCTCTAGTAGAGAATCCTTCACTAATCTTCGCTCTTTGATTCTATCCAAAAGCTCCCGTACGTCGTCAAACGACTCTGGCCCCTCTGGGGCGTTACGGTTCCTCATTATGTGCCGGAGGTCCTGGCAGAGTCGAGATGACCGGGTGGACTGTCCTTGAGGTCGTGAGGTGGCTTCTTGTTGTTGAGTCTGGGCACGCCTAGACAATGGAGGAGGTCATGGAGACGAGGGCAATTGGCTGCAAGTGAGGCGCGGATTGATTGCAGTGCGCATGGTTCCTTTAGAAGAACTGGAGGAGTGACTCAAACTATTGTCATGTGCTTTCCATTGGCATACCGGGCAGGACTTGCCATCCTTATGAGATATCATGTCGCTCCCTAGATGAAGCGTGATAAGATCTCCGGTTTCTACTCCGGCAGTGACCAGTTCTGGTCATAGGGGAAAAAGCAAGTGGCGTTGTTTCCGGTTCTGGATCAGACTTGGCACTAGCGGTTCTGATCCTCATGCTTGCGAGACAGCAGCAGTAAGTCTGGTAGACTTAACAAGAAAGCTACCCGAATAGGCAAATGTTAGTTTGAACTTGGAAAAACTCGATGAAGATTAGATGAAGAAAGAGGTAACTTTTCACGAAGTCCCCGTAGTCAGCACCAATATTTCGACTTGGTCAGAAACGTAGTAGAGGTGAGGAGCATGCGTCTCTTTCCGATCAGTCTTCAAGCTTCGAGTAAGGACTTATGACAGAATAGGGGTGAGAAGTATTTGAGCATCTATGGCCTGGAGCTGGCCTACAAGGGTCGCCACAAAGCCGAGTAGCCTCGTGGTAGACCTCGATCTAGAGAGGGAAGTATCCTGCTTCTATAGGGAGAGAGTGCCATACGTCTCGTGTGTGTCTTATCTTGGACATCTGAGAAGAATCTTATATATAGGGGAGACTAGGTCTAGTTTTATATAGGATATTTTCGAGTTACTGGAAATGGTCGAGCAGTGCGGCTTGTGCACGAGCTCCTAGGTAATTAAAGAGGTTAATCTCCCATCATTGTAAGATACTACTACAAGGCGCAATAGCTCGCGAACTTAGTTGTTAGGTAATACATTGAATCTATAAGGCTGACATACAAGTCATAAGTCTCTCTAAGACTGCTAACAAGATTTAGAGACTTACAAACAATTCAAATAAAATATAATACGTTATGTGTGTTGGATTTTTTTTGGATAACTAAAGTAATACCTCAACAAGTAGCTATTTGACCAGCTGTTACAAGGGTGGATACGAAAACAATCTTGAGTCGAATATGGATTCGATCAGTATTGTAAAAACGTGATAAGGTAGAAGAACAGTTCTCACTTATAATAGATCGAACTGTTGGAGCATATAAACGTTGTGATAATTGGCACAATATAGATTAAACAAATTTAAAGAATAACCAAAGATTAACACGAGAGATTTCATGCAAACACTTTGCGTCTTTTATTTATATCGTTGTTCGGTGTATTAAGCAACACCTAAGTCAGCGGGCAATTGCGCTTGGTAGCAGTTTCTTACAATAGTAAGAGATTGACCTCCTGAATTACCTAGGAGTTTGTGCGCAAGCCGCATTGCTCAACAAATCCCAGTAACTCGAAAATCTCCTATATAAAACTAGACCTAGACTACCCAACCTATTTTAGGACCCTACCTCATTGAGCCAAACACCGACTAGTACTCTCGACCCTTATTCCCAACTCTTTAAAATTTGACTAACCTATGACAACAAACAGAGACACGAGGTGGAGTCCAACTCGAACACACCCTTACAAATCCTCTCTTAAGTAAGCTGTTTGTGCCAAAATCTTGCTTGAAATTTGTTCCCCTTTTATAGCTCATTCGCCTTGCTCGTCACTCATAAACTTGATGATAGAATATTATACAATTTGGTTTTAATTTCTTTTTATTCCCATATTTGAATTTTTAGTTACCATATGTATTATAGACCATTATCAGGAATACTGAAGACAAGACTTTATTTTGCTTCCTTTTACCTGCACTGATCATGTTTCCTTTAAAGAAATATGTCATCATATATCTTGATCTGTCCAGATTTTTCTTGGAGAAAACGTCTTCAATTCTCAGCCTTTAATCTTGCCACTTCATCAATCCAGCTTGTCTTATTTACTCTGATCTTGTTTCTTCAAAATCTCTAGCTTGACAATCCACGTGATGATTTGTTGAACGAGCTTTGATAGCCCTTGATTGCATTATTATTTTTATTACACATATATTATACTTAATATATCAAGATGACATAATGTTTTTACTCAAGTAATATAACTAATTATCTACCACATATTATTATTAAATATCCTAAGGTCAAAAGTGACAATTTAATGTCTATAATCAAGTCTAATAAAGCCTTGATATAGCATACATTCACAGAATATATAGGCGTCACTATATTATGAAAAACAATATTTGGATCATCTGCAAGAAGCAAGGATAATGAAGGGTTATCTATACTCAAATCAGCACCTAAAGGATTAATCATAGGTAAGAAGTGCACATTATTAGGAGAAATAGTTGATTTGGAGACGTCAGAATTAACTTCGCCAAGAGTTGAGGATAATCCACCAGAAAATTCATGGAGTTTGATGTAATCAAAGAGATAATCCCCATCACAATTGTTATTTTTTTATTTAGCATTCAAACCTTTATCCTTGGAGAGCAATTTAAAGGAACCAAGAACAACCCGACGAGTAAACTTTGGCCTAGAACAATAGTTAATCACTCCACCAACAAGAGATACATGCTTGAAAGAAACAACTACTCTATTTGGATCAACATTCTCCATCTCAAATTCCGTCCTAATATCTAGCTTAGAAAATGATTTCCTAATTAGGAGTGCCAACTTACTTACCAACATTCCTTGGTTTCAACGGACCAGGTTTTTTTTGAATGAGCATCCACTCACCGTGAAGATTAACTGAATCTTGAGAATGCATCACATGCAAAATTTCAGAGGAGAATCTGTTATTCATGTTCGTTTTTTATTTCATTAAAGCAGACAAAGGAGCATGTGGGCAATTACAATTTATGTGACCATATTTACCACAAGAAAAATATATGTTATGAAGACTCGTGTATTCAATTTTGTATAATACACCATCCAATGGAACTAATGGAACACTGAGGTCAATCTCAACACAAATTCAAGAAAATCTTCCCTGCTCTGCAGAAATTGTGTTGACATCCACTTTTTTGGGAATACCAACAACTTTGGCCTTTGTGCAAAGAACATCCAATTCGTAATATTCCATGGGTAGTTCTGGAAAGCGAATTCATACATGAGCCTTAGTGATTGAGGCCATTGAAGAGTGAAAGCAAGCTGCCCATGGTTGGACAATAAAATAGTGATCTTGAATCATCCAAGGGACGTATGTTAAGACAATGTCACGATCATCAAATTATTTCATTTAATCAAGAAGTGTTCATCCCTACAATCAACAATTTCCAACTTTCCCTTTGGCTTCCATAGTTGTTTCAATTTCGTACAAAAACATCAGAAGACAATCTTTTTTCCGGGTGCTTTCACTTTAACGGCATCAGTCCAAGGTTTTAAGAGAGATTCGTGAGAATTAGGGTAGCATATAACGCTGGAAATGCTTCCGAAATAAGATCTTGACCTGGTAGTTCTAGGGTCTGTAGCCACTTTTGCGGCCTGTAACTATTCGTTCTAGCCATTGAAATTTAGAATCCGACAAGAAATTTGAAATTGCATAGAGAAAGTAAGAGTTTTAGTTTCGAGAGAAGAAATCGTGTTTTTTTCAAAAGTCATTTTTTCTATATGTGTGACCAAAAAGATCACGGTGATGTAAGAATGATGGCAGGATCGGAACCTGTAAAATAAATAGAGAAAATAAAGGGTTGTAGCTACGTTTAAGCATCTCCGGTCTAGTAGGACCTATAAGGCTCACTCCGAGACCGTAGTCTAGAGTGCGTAGGTACAATGTTATTGTGTAGAGCAATTGTGATTAAAGTTGTTGTTGTCACCTTAGAGAGATTATAGGGGGATTTATTCCTAGATTAAGGGATTGGATATTCCACAATCTTCTTATTAAAGTATAACTCTTATTTTGTGGGTCCATAAAATGACCTTAAAAGAATACTTCATTTTCAGGACTATTTGTTTGTCGTCGAGCTGATCGGCTGGACGATCATGTCCGAGAGACGGTTCGGCCTGATCGGAAAGAGGCGCGAGCTCCTTACCTCTACTACGTTTTAGAACAAGTCGAAACATTGGCGTCAACTGCGGGGACTACGTGAAAAGTTACATCTTTCAGCATCTAGTCTTCATCGAGTTTTTTCTAGGTTCAAACTAACAGTTGCCTATTCGGGTAACTTTCTTCATAAGTAAATCATACTGTTGTTGTCTCGCAAGCATGAGGATCAGGACCAATAGTGCCCAATCTGATCTAGAACCGGAAACCGCGCCTCTTGCTTCTTCCCCCATGACCAGAATTGGTCATTGCCAGAGTAGAATCCAGAGATCTTATCACGCTCCTTCTAGGGAGCGACATAATACTAACATAAACCTTGCAAGTCTCTCTAGATATGCCAATAGGAAAGCACATGACAACAATTTGAGTCACTCCTCCAGTTCTTCCAGAGGAACCATGCGTATCGCTATTAATGCACGCCTCATTCGCAGCCTAATGCCTTTGGCTCCACGGCCTGCCCTACTGCCCAACCGCGCTCAGACTCAACATCTAGAAGCTACTTCACGACCTCAAGGAAAATCCACCAGGTCATATCGACCCGATCGGGACCTACGGCACACAGGTCATATCGACCCGATCGGGACCTACGGCACACAATGAGGAATCGTAACGTCCCAAAGGGCAGAGATTAGCAGAGGATTCTTGGTATCATACCAATATCCCTCTGCAATATGATATGTGCACGCTTAAGGAAAGCTATTGTCCTCGCTCGAGCAATAACAATGCCTATAGGCCATTACTAACCCAACCTCAGCCTCGCTCTCCGCAATTGCTAAGAGGCGTTCCGCGACTCGGCATGCGCCAATCGTTCCGAATATTGGAAGAGGAAATCCAACGCCGTACCCGTGCAAAACTGGACCGTAGAATGTCGCCCCCTCCATCAGGGAGCTCGACTACACAACACTACAATGCTCTCATGCAGCCATATTATCCTTCTCATCTGTTTACCCAGATGTCGGGGATGCCTGCGTATTATATGGCCAACCTGTCTGCAGCTGTGCATAATGGACTTCGATTATGCCATGTACTACAATACTGCATACGGGCAACCAGCTGTACATTTTTTGGCTCCATGCAGCATTCCTCTTCCTGCGGCCGAGGTCAGACCCCAATTCCCTCATGATCGGGGGCACCATACATTTGATTATTGGCTACAATGCACCGACCCCGAGAATGTTGGTGGAGAGAAAGGCATGTGCCGATGCTAGTCGTACTGCAGCGTTAAGCAGAGCCCTAAGTTTTTTGGAGGACTTGGATGGTATCCAATTTCCACATTCGGACCTGCTAGTTATCCTGATGGTGATAGCTAATATGCTGGTTGCAAAAAATTTAGTAGACGACAGCAATTTCATCGACGTCCTTTACTACCATGTGTTTCGAGCCATGGGTCTAATAGACGCGCATTTATCACCACGTCCAGGACCGGTCTATGCGGTCAATAGAGTCGAAATACATGTGAAAGGTCGGATTCGGCTCCCCGTGACCATTGGGACCGGAACTTGCAAAGCTCGCCATATGATTAATTGGCTGACCATAGAAGATCCTACATAATACGATGCAATTTTCGGCCGGAAAGGGATATCAGTTTTCTCCGGTGTAGCGTCTTTTCTCTACTAAGCCTTTAAGTTTCCTACTTCCGGTGGTATTGGCACCGTCCGTGGTGCCCAGGCCGAAGTAAGGAAATGTCGTGCAGCGATCAAAGAATCTGGAATGCGCGCTTCACTTGTACAATCTAGAGCTATTACGGCGTTAGGAGTCCCCCGCTGAGCTCCCAGACATTCCCCTACAATGGATCCCGACTCTCGCAACGACCTCATCACCCCTTAAGCCGAGTTGGTCGGAGTCGCGACGTCGACCTTGATTTACCCGGGTTAATCCAAGAAGTCGACCGAGCCCAAAGCTGAAGGGAATACGCCGAGGGAGATGCCGACTCCGCTATTTAATGCACTCAAGGTCTCCTTCAACATCAGCCGAGGTTCATCCTGCACTAAGGTCATGCTGCTCGGCATCAGGAATGCAGACTTCAACTCTCAAAGGTTAGTCAGCAAAACCCCTAAACCTCTAGCTAGCTACAGTGTGGAGATATATATCAGTGGCATCGGTGTTAAAACTATTAAAACTGGTAGCTGTGATTATAGCTTAGAACCATCCGTTTCTGCTCTTAGCAAAATGCCAGATAGAACTGAACCTGGACAAACATCCCCTAGGTTTGAGGTCTGACGAATTCCTCGGCCTCATAGTTTCCTTGAGAGGGACAAGCGCCAATCCTGATAAACTTAAGGTTGTTGAGAGGAGCTCGTGAGCTCGTACAACCCCCCCCCCCCTTACACCGGGCTTGATCCGCTAAAATCGACAATACACCGGACTTCTGAATGTCTATCTAAGAATGAGATCCAGCAAGTTGGCTCCCTCCAAGAAGGGCCCGTCAGGTCCTTGATTCTATTCTTAGAAGGAATCCTGGAGCCCGTATAATATCCGGTGATCATGTTACCCCACAATCCTGGAGCCCATACCTATCTGCAACAGCCACTCGTAGCCTGCCATCCTCGACCCCTCGGCCTCTTGGGCCCTAAAAGAGGACTCCATCAACCTCGACTCCGGTGCCGCTCCCACTGACCCAGACGTCGCCTCAATGGATCTATAAGGAGCAAAAGGATGACCCTACTCTCTCCTCCCGAAAGCATTAGTCATAGAATGCTCTCGAGAGAGCTGCAGTCCGCTTCGATCTCTAGAGACACGGTCTGGCATGGATCTACTTAAAGACGGCTTGTTACCCTGAATAGATGGCCTCTGAGACATGGTTAAACTCTCTAATGAAAAAGACTGAAGCTGAAAGAGAAAAGCTCAAAGGAAATCTTAGAACTGAGATTTGAAGACGGAGTTGGCTCTCTCGCACTCTCTCACTAAACAACACTACGACTGAAGCTTTGGGGATGAAGAGAGAAATGATAATGGAGGAGGCTATTTATAGCAACAACTAGAGAAATGATAATAAATACCTGAGAGACCAAAGGTGAAGAGACGCCTCGGTTCAGCGAACACTCGCCACGTCAGCCAAGCATACATTGACATCATCTCGTTTCATTAAAAACCCTTTTGCATATCCTTAAACGGCTAAAGGAGACGTCTCTTCAGCTGCCCTATTAATGATAACTGGGGAAAGACCATCAGTCTGTCAAAAAACATCTTTGAAGAAGTCGTGTCACACGGTAGAAGACGGACAACATCACCCTCAAAGTTGACAAGGCAAAATCCAAAATTCAGAATTCGAAGTCCAAAGACCGGCTCCTTCCCAAGAGAAGTCGATCGAAGCTAAAGACTAAGACCCTCACGCCGACAGAGGCTCAGGGGCACATCGATTGGGGCAAGGCCAAGGCCCATGCCATACCGACACTACTGAAGCGAAGGATACAGGTCCAGGCTTAACGAGACCCAAGAGTCCAATAAAAGCCTACGACGAGCAGTATTTCTTCCATGAGGTCGTACTCTCTCCTGCAAGATAGGGGACAAATGATACGGCATGGGGACTTTTAGGTAATTTGGATCGTGCCATCGTTGGTGTCTCCAGCTTAAGATCGGTCAGGTATGTACAACAGCTCCGTCCCCTTTACGAGGATATGAGCCGGGAGGCACGGACACCGACGGTCTCGCCCTCCTTAAGAGGCCGAATGCGCCCAAAGCCGAGGAGACCTACGGTCCCGCAAATGTATGGGTTGCTTTCACAGCACTGACAGTCCAAGTCAACCCTAAAGGTCTCCCCTATATATAAGACCCTTCTCAAATGCCCAAGATAACCAAGATTATTTGTAAGAGACACACACGAGACTTAGGGCACTCTCTCTCTCTTGAAGCAAGACATTTCCCTCACTAGATCAAGATCCACCATGAGGCCGCTCGGCATCGTGGCGAGCCTTGTAGGCCAGCTCTAGGTCGTAGATGCTCAAATACTTCTCACCCCACATTATGTCTTAAGTCCTCAATCGGAACTCGAAGACTGATCAAAAAGAGGCGGGTGCTCCTCACCTCTTCTACGTTTCAGACCAAGTCGAAACAGGTGGTGCTTCAATGACAGACGAAGACATATTTGGAATTAACATTCCAATGGAAGTCAACAACAATCCCACTGACAAAATATTGTTCGATCTCAAAATTGGAACGGGTTTGTGCGACGAAATTATCCTCTTTTTCGATGAAATCATGGCAGGCTTAGATCCTTGTTTCAGGCTTTGGGAAGATAATTAGGATTTTTGTCTCTTTCAAATCTAATTGAAAAGGAAGTAAATTTTCTTTTGTATCATTTTTCAATTGAGAGGAGGCCCAAAATGCGATCAGGGAGATCAATGGGAACTCCATTTATGTTGGTGAGATCTCTATGTGTTTTGCTGATAATGAAAAGCCAATGGCTTAGTCTAAGTTCAGCAGTAGGATGGGAGTTAATATTAACAGTCGGGCTTCTCAATATCAAGGGATCATGACTAATACAACTAGACCCAAATTGAAGAAGATTTGGGTGGATAAGAAGAAGTCTATTTTCAGTCATCAAACAACTAAAATCGATCGGGATTGAACTAATTCGTGCCTTATAGGACATCTCAAACCTGAGTTTTCAGTATTGGACGCGTAAGATACGCTGAAGGAGGCTTCGGTTAACGTCAAACTCACCATGATTAGCACGATAATGATCTTAATCTCTTTCGAATATGTGGAAGACAGAAATTCTACTCTAGAGAATGGTGATGATTGGTTTTCAGAATTATTTGAAAATGTTGAATCTTGGTCCCCTGGCCCACATTTCTTTATGTAATGAACAATTTATGCGTATCTGAGTAGATGTAGTGCCATTACATGCTTGGAATTAGAAGTCTTTTTAGTAAATTATGTTCTAAATGAGGAGACATGATCATGGTGGAGGAGTATACTTTGAATCGAGTGCGAGCATATCCAACTGCGACTGAATAATCATGCCACCATTCCTGCTTTTGTATGGGTGGTAATTGATTCCATATTGTATTATTTGAAGATAACAAATGAGGAGACCTTTTATGTTTCTCCCTTTTCCATGGTTAAGAATATTGGTAAGGACGGGATGTAATCTGTATTGGAGAGCCAAGACCTTGATTATGTTGTACTAGAAACGCAGATGGTCGTTGTTTCAGAGAGTCGAATTGTTTTAGCACCCGCGAATAATCAAATTGAACAACTTGTTTCGAGCTACAAAGATGTGGTTGTTAGTGGAGGTAATACTGGAAATCATAATAATGATATTTCAGAGCTCACTTTGATTCAAAATAATGTCGCTCATGAAAAATACTAGCTGAGAAGGAAACATGATTGTCTCAATCAGTTGAAATTGAGGAGAATTATCAGGCTCAAATTGTATGTTATTGATAATGCTCAATTATGATATCAAATTCCTCATCAGCTTTGTGCGATTTTGGGTGAATTGGTTTAGTTTTTAGTTCGTTGTCATTTATTTATTAGATTTTATGTTGGTATGCCTTTTGTTTTGTAATTGCAGGAATATAGGGTTCATTTTGGTGTTTTGAAGTGTTTAAGGAATTCGCGGAAGCTTGGGGACTAAAAAGATAAAATGTTGGGCAAGTTGGAGTTCCCGACCAGACCTGACGCAAACAGCGTCGGGTCTGCATGAAGACCCAAGACCGGCGCAGAATGCCACGCAGACAGTGTGGCTCAACGTGGAGAAGCATATAGCCGGTGCAGACTGTGCCAGTTCGAGTACTGATGGCTTTTAGCAATGCAGACTCGACCCAAAATGCGTGAAGTCTGCGTCGTACAGACTGGAAATAGCCCAATTCATGTAGGAAACTCGATTTTTAGACTTCAACACCTTGTACTATAAATATTAGAATCTCTATTCATTAAAACTAGACTTGGAGATTTAAGAATACAAATCTTGGAGCAAGGAAAATAAAGTAGAAGGATCCATCTTAGGATTTTCATTGATTCTAGGTTAAAATCTTTATCAATTATTATGATGTCTCCAAACTATGAGATTTATTTTCTTTATTTCATCATGAATTAAACTCCTTTCCTGGGGATAATGAAGCGTTTGCAGTATAAGATGTATTGATTAGTTGTCTTTCCTTTCAATCTATTCTTGAATTTACTGCAGTTAAATTTTTCTTAATGCTTTTGATTTGATTGATCACCAAATTAACTGAACTGTTATAGTAATCAAAACTTATGAATAGTGAGATTAAGATTAGAACTAGCTTAACAAATAATTGATTAGACTTAGGTTTAATTTGTCAACGAAGGTAGGAATACAGCTAGTTGACCAATTAACTTATCCCAGTCACGAATTGGGAACTTAATGGAATTAAGGATTAAATTGTACACATTTGAGAAATATAGTCATTTAATCCTAACTAGGGGCAATAAGCCAAGGGTTGGAAGACAATCATGAACAATTGTGGGTATTGGGTAGTAAAATTAGGAATCGAGAGCTAGAAATTGATAGTAAATCATACATTTGAGTATTGTAAACGTGAATTCGCAATACCCTAGATATTCATCATCCATTGTCTCAATCTTTTTATTGCAAGCTATTTTATGTCCTTGGTTTAATTACAACATTCAAAATTAGAAATTTTCCTAACAATTGCTGAATTTTGATAGCTAGTACTTGGTTTATATTCTTCACGATTCCCTGGGATCGACAACCGGACTTCACAATCCCTCTAATACTGGTGGCGACACGTGCACTAGCGTGTAAGTGGTTTTAGCCCAGCAATTATGAAGTAGTAACAGTCCCTATAACGTTTACAAATTTAATTTTTATACTTGCCCCAAAAAATCTAGAAAAGCTTCGACCACTACAATTCAACGCCTAGGAGGTCGATCAGGATTTCGAAAAGTGTGTATAAAACTAAGTTCGTGGACAATTTGGGTGGTTTGACAGTGAAAAACTATAAGAAAAATAAGCTTTCCCCATTTTAAAAGAATTAGCTTCTATAATTGATATGGTATTGGGTGTGGAATTGGAGAAAGCAATCGGCGTTTTTGACAGATCATTGCCAAATTCGACAGTACCTCAGTGCTAGCTTTCTAATCAGTTATGAAACTAAAACTGTGTGAGGTATCTAGAATGAGGAGTATGTGGAGTTGCTTGCAGGACTTTTATAGTGCATCAAGTGGTATTTTGGTTATCTGAAAGCGGTCACCTACTGGTATATTAGACTATGATATTTGTGCAAATTCTATCATTCTAAATTGTGTGCAGGTTTTCCGGCAACTTCTTGGCCGTATGAGTTTATGATAGCGGGAATTATACTAATAGAGTTGGATTAAGGAAAAACCTAATTGCTTTGAAGGTAAAGTTAAAATTGTCGGCATTAACTAAGTACTTGTCGGCCACACCTGCTGATAACTACACATATTGGGGATGGAGATTTTTTATTACTCGATAGTCTACTTTATGCTTATGTTGATTATATCTTGGCATGTAGTTGTTTAAATTTTTCCTATTATGGATGGCATGTATCCTGCTTACTTTAACTCGAAGGGTTTGTCTCACAGCTTTAAATATCCTATCGTTTGAGGTAACGTAAAAACCTACGGTAGTCAAACGTGGACGACGCTAACCAGTAATACCTACGGTTTTGACTTTCGAGCTCCTAATTTGGAGGACTAGGTTGTAATCCGGGGATAACAGGCAGCTGACACGTTTCGACCCAGTCACTTTAATTTTTTTAAAATTGTTTAATAAAGTTCCTCTTTTAAAATAATAATAATTATTATAATAATAATAATACTAATAATAATAAGTGAATAATTTTTATTATTTTCAACCAAATTGTTACTCCTCAGGTCCACTTCATGTGTCTCGTAATGAAATATGCGAATTTAAAAAAAATAATTAATAATAGGAAAAATTATATGTCTCTCTATTATTTGTTATTTATAAGTCATAAACGTTTATTCAAAATGAAATATTTATTGAAGTAAATGAAAAAAGAGCTCAAATATACATGAATTTCATAAAGCGAACACTTGAAGTGGACCGGGTGAGTAATTAGTTTTTCTTAAATTAAGATGATGTAATCTGATTAAAAATTTATTAATCAAGGATCATTTATTTTATTAAAAATTACAACCACGTGAGAAAAGTTTGGGTGAAGCAAATGAACGCAATGAGACAAAACAATAAAAACCTTGATGGCATTTTCTATGGTTACTATGTGATTTGTCAGCAGTAAGGAAAAGCATTCTAAATTGAAAAACCATTGGAGAGAGAGAAGTTATTCGGATCATGTTGTTTTATCTCGAATTTTATATTCTGCTTTTATTTTAAAAATGAATTTTGTTAACAAAACCATTTTTTTGTATGATAATTTTTTTGAAAATGCAGTATTGGAAATTCTGATTTGGTCTGGTCTGGTCTGGTGTAAGTTATGGTGGCTTTGATGATTGCAAAATGTGGAGAGAAATAAAAAATGGAAGCAGCTGAGCGCAGCTGAGCAGACTTTTCTTTAATACAAAGCTTTGAAAGGATGGGTCCCATCTCTAGACCAACTGTCACGTATTCTTTCTTTCTTTCTTTTTCTCCCTAAACTAACCTAACATCGTAAATGTAAAGCTCCCAGCTTTCACTTTTCCTCTATATGCTATTTCTTCCTGTCCTTATTGCCTACCTATATGAAATTTAATCTTCTTCAAACAATCCTGCATACATAATTCCCTTTCTTTTTATTTTTTTAGTTGTAAAATAGATACACATTGGAATAAAATAATTAAATTGTCTTCTTTAATTTGTTCTCTGTACGTTTCATCACTCTGACAATCTGGTCAATTTTTTTCACCTGGGCTGGGATTTTCTTCTTCTAACCCAAAATAATTATCTAATAATCTTTTTTGGTGGGTCAGTCTCAATATTGCATCATACACATTGTTTCTCTTCTCTGTTAGGTGGTTCTATGGAGTTTTGTTCAAGCTTTTGACTTTGATTGTGATACAATTGGATAGATATTTGGTAACTTTACAGTGCAAAGTTTTCACATTTGAAAGCTATGAACATGCTAGGAAGAATCAGGGGTTGCTTTTGATTATAATTCCATTGCATATGTGAAAGGAAAAGGCTCGATTTTATTCATCATAAAAACCCCCAATATCAAATTGAATATTGTAATGTTTGCAGAATTCAAATTTTTATCCTTGAAGAGGAATTTGATACCTTGCTTCAAAAAGAAAGGTTAAATGATCTTGAATTTCACTTTATTTTGGAATATATAGCTTTGCTTGCTTTTGGAACTTAGATGAATCAGATTCTCAGTTTCAAAAGTTCTCTTCTGGGTTGTATCAACAACAAGGACCTTGAATTTCAAGGTATTCTTTTCTTTTCAATTACATAGAGGGTATCGATTGTAGTCTTAAATTGGAAATATTTGGCATGATGAAGATAAATAGCAGATCATTTGAAAACAATTCAATCTGTCTGGTTTAAAATTATGTCTGCTCATTCTTCTTTGCTCGTTAAGTGGTATTCATTCTGACATTCTTTCATGTCTTGGCAATAAATATTGATGATACTCTTCTGTTTATCAGATTCCGATTTGGCCGAAACCTTGAGTGAATAAAATACTAAAACGTTCATCATGGGAAAAAGGTCGAAGAAACTCCCTGTTAGATATGAAAAGGATCAGTTGGGTTGTATGTCCGGCCTCATAAATATGTTTGACTTCCGGCAAGGTCGTACCACTCAACGGCTGCTCTCCGATAGAAAACGTGGGACCAGAAGTGAAGAAGGTAACGACTCCATTCAGATTCAGCTCAGATTCACCTATGCATTGTTCATATCGTCTATTTCTAACATTCTCGTTAATCTTTTTAATCGTTCCTTCATTATTCAGGTGCTAGAATTCCAAGGAATAACCTTGACATGTTGACTAATCCAAATGAAAATTGTGCAGAAACAGTAAGTATATGATTACCTAAGAATCTACTAAACCACATGTTTGAATCTGTTTGGTAGGTTGACGGTACAAATTACCTCTTACTCGTTGCAGGATGGTGAAGTGAAAACAACAGCCGTAGCTGATTTTTGTAAGCCTAGTGTAAAGAAACTCATAGAAGAAGAGATGTTCGGTGATCAGGAAATGAAGGAGCAAAACGATGGGGAATTACAGTCCAATTCTGAAAACAAAAAGAAAAATCGCAAAAGAATAAAGAAAATTCGCTGGAGAAGCTGCGATGGTATTCGTGATATAGGCCTAGCTGAAAAGTCGGAATCAGAATGCCTTTGTCATCAGAATTCTCTGCAACGATCCGGAAACAGTCTTGATCTAGAGAAAATAATGGAACATACTAAGTTCAGTTCTGATATTGCAGAAAAATTAAGTGAAGCTATCAACTTGTTGATTAGTCAAAAGCTTCTTGACCGGAAAGACCTTACAGAAGAAGATGGGGATATCCACACCTCCAAGAAACTCATTGATGCTCTCCAGGAACTGAGTACAGATGAGGAATTGTGTCCGAAATTTTCACAAGATCCAAATTCGTTGCTGGCAAAATACATGCAACTTGAGAGTGATGATCACGTGGTGGATGATGATGAAGAAGCCAAGTCACTTGCAGGATTTTCAGACGAGGAAATCAGTAACGTAGGACGATCTGATAAGCTTGTCGATCATAAACGGCCTAACTTCTTCAGGAGAAAGGTCAAGTCCCAGGAAAACAATGAAATTTCTCAACCATCCAATAAAATTGTTATACTGAAGCAGGGCCAACAGCTGCTTTTTGCAACAATCCTCAGAGAGAAAGCAGTCATCATCATGTTATATCGTCAGATTCTCACAAAATCAGCATGAAGCCTAATGAGCAGTCATCTTAAAAGAAGGTAAGAAATGCCATGGAAAAGAGTACCCTGGCGATATCATACCGACGAGATCTCCGTCTGAATGGAAAAATTTGAGTGATCATAATGGCATCTCGTTTAAGGAAAATTCTGGAAGGGCGAAAGACCATTTCTTTGTTGAAAGAATTGCACGACCTTCCCCTGATAAGCTGAAAGGCCATGAAATTGATAGGGTTTATGACAGCATGCCCCATCCCATTCCTGCACAAAGAGCATCCAACATTTATGTCGAGGCTAAAAAACATCTGTCTGAGATGCTCAGTATTGGAGATGAACATCGGGTTATTTCAAGCAAACAGTTACCAAGAACTCTAGGGAGAATTCTATCTCTCCCCGAGTATAACTCTTCTCCTCTTCAAAGCCCTCGAAAAATGAGTTTTTCTGACTCTGACAAAACTAAAAAGGTTAATGAAAACACAGGACCTTCTGGAAAAGAAGATAGTGTCAACCTCACAAGTCAAACGATTGAAAACTTAGATCTGCAGCCATGTGTTAACGATGAAACCTCTGAAATAGACATTCAGGTTGTTGACTCAAGTACAAATATTACAGATGAGATTACCCATATTGATGAAGCCAGTGATAGTTGTTGTTCTACTACAGATAAGATGAGTTCTGGAGGTACTACCTTTATCCTATTTTCTGCAAAAAGACCTGAAATTTTACTCAAATTTGAAACTCCTTATGATTTCCAATCTTGAACTAGTGCAGGTGATGTGCAAATTGTAGAAGTTACAGAAATTGATGTCCGGGAAGACAATAATGCTGTTCATGCTTCTTCAATTGTTGAACACGGATCGACTACTGGTGGAGAAGATCAAACTGGGGATTCATCAGAAGTTGTTGATGAACAAAGAGATTCAATGTGCATGAACGTGGTAATTTACTCATTGAATCTAAAAAAAAGTATTCCATGAAACCCTTTCTCTGGATTTACTAGTACTAAGAAATTTATTATTTAGGATTCCTGTAAAGAAGACAAAATGCCAAAATCTCCACCAAACTCTTCAGCAAGTAAAAAGGCTGAAGACTACGAAAATGCTTCTGATAATATTCTTGAGCGTCCAAGTCCTGTCTCTGTTCTAGACCCTTTATTCATGGAGGAAGATATAAGTCCTGCAAGCATCAGATCCCAATCTGGTAGGCATTCATCTGAAAAAAAAAAAAAATTCACTTCCACTTTCACATTTTTCGGAAAATATCGATTTACTGGCATGTTTTTCCAGCTGACACACCAATTCAATCACTTCAAATCCAATTTGAAGAAATTGACTCTTCTTCGGTTGCCAAACAAGCCTTAGAGAGTGATACAGAAGGAAATGAGTTGGTCTTTGAATATGTTAACGAGGTACTGCAAGCATCTGGTCTGAATTGGGAAGAATTGTATTTAAAGTCAATATCTTCAG
This sequence comes from Rutidosis leptorrhynchoides, assembly GCF_046630445.1. Lineage (NCBI taxonomy): Eukaryota > Viridiplantae > Streptophyta > Magnoliopsida > Asterales > Asteraceae > Rutidosis > Rutidosis leptorrhynchoides. The sequence goes on along the minus strand of NW_027266437.1, from coordinate 71,930 downwards.
AAAAATTCCTCGAAAAATCTCTGATCGATAGCGTAGAATTCATTCCGAACCTGCTTTGTTGTGACGAGAAACAACTCCTATTCGATTGCATTAACGAAGTTTTCACAGAGATATATGAACCAGACATTCGACCTCTTCCAAGCATGAAGCATGCTGTTCATGAGGTTTGGAAAGGAGTTAACTGGCATTTTGTCCCTCTTCCATTGCCACGTATTTTGGACCAGATCGTGAGAAAAGACATGTCTAAATCAGGATCGTGGATGGATCTCCAATTTGACTTGGATATTATTGGCTGTGAGATGTGTGAAGCCATTCTTGAGGATTTGATGGAAGATGTCGTCTTAAGTTGTGTAAATCATTTTCACTTAGAAAATGGTATTCCCAAAAACCTAGCTGAGCTGAACAGGAAGTGACAATCGACGAGCTTTGACTTCTAACATACTACAAGACAAGGGAAGGGAAGTCTTGTAGATATCATCAGAGCCTTCCTCTTTCTGTATGATTACAATGGGAGACTGAAATTTTTCGATAACAGGAGGCATTATTACTATACGGTGTTTTTCATCTTCCTCCTGGGACGATGAAGTAAAATGTGCCAGACAGGATTTGAAGAGTTTGGCTTGCCGATTACTGGTAGCTGAATTGGTGTGGCGTGATTTTTTGTTTGATTACATTCTTTGATATCTTGGCGTATTTACATAGTTCATTTGACTACTTTGGTCTGTTCAGACCACATAAATAAATAATAATAGGAGAGAAAGGGTTTTTAATACGATATGTGTTATCTTATATATAATAGAGATTTTTTTAATTTGTTCCAATTATAAATTCAATTGCAATTTAATTGCAAATTTTATTGTCAATTCAACATCCGATACGTGGTTTTTTATTAACGAATAATAATTTAATATATATATTTAAAAATTTTGAGTTTAATTAGGAAGCAAGTTATAATTTTAAATCAATGATATTTTTTTTTTCCTATTCTAAATAGGAAAGCAAAATATAATAAAAACATAATGAATCCTAATAAAACTCTACCAATTAATTTTTCTTAATAAAAAAAATATAATAATTTTAATCCTAAACAATTTCTTCTCTATTATTTAAAAAATTATTCATAATAAAATTCATATATTCTTTTTTTTCTATTCTTAATTAAAACGGACACATCTTCTTCTTTTTTCCTATTCAAACGCGCATATTATTGAAAAAAATTCTTCCTAATTAAATTATAATATATATTTTTTTTTCTAATTTTTTTCATTAAACTATTATTCATCATAAAAATTCGTTATATTATTATTTCTATTCTTAATTAAAATGGGCATATATTATTTTTCAAACAATAAGAACAACTAAATTGATTAAATGCAATTATAAATTTTATTATGAAATCAATCTTGATATATAACTTTTACGTTTTGCTATGTTTATTAATTTTGAAAACAAAATAAATTTTAAATTTAATAGAATTGTAGATTTTGAAATCAAATCAAAATAATTATAACTGCTATAAAATTAAAATAATTCTCTTTGAATATAATATTTACATAAATTTAATGTTTAAAATAAATAATTATTATATAATTTTTTATACAATATATATTTAAATTATTAATTTTTAAAGGTACGGACTTTTCCGTCCTACGGACGGGCCCACTAGTCATATACTACAAATGTTATTGAGAGAATCACAGAAAATCATTTATCTGCAGTAGATGTTTGAACATATCTCTATCAAAGTTCCCTACAAAAGACCCTTGGTTTCATAAGTTTTGCTATAATCATCCTTACCGTTATAATCGGAGAGAGGCTGCCTTAAAAGTTTCCGGCTGATGACTTCCGTCCATTTTGACTACCTCCAAATAGCTCATATATATTCCATGGTCTTTCTTTCCGAGACTAATTATTTCATGTTATGATTATCATTGTATGTATCACACTCTATGCTAACGTGACCATGGAAAATATATCACATTAAGTATTTTTTGAATAAGATCTCCTTTAATAATTATTTATTTTAGCTTCTCAATAATATATATCATGTTCGTGAGAGTTGAAAGAAATTTTGTTCGACGGATAGAGAAGAAAGAGGCGGAGAATTTTTTTGTGTTTAATGTAGGGAGATAGTTTTTTTTTAAAAGAAAATCTTTATCTTGATTTTTTGATTATATATTATTTTATTATAGGATGACGTCAAAATATTCTCAAATCGATGATGTTTGTCCCGGACGTATCGATTGGAAGATTAAGGCTCGCGTCTTAAATCTTTGGACTATACCAAATTTTCATAACCATATAGCAGATGAACGTAAAGAGATGATTTTGTTTGATGAAAATGTTTTTTTAATCCTTACAAAATTTATGATGTAGAATTTATGAGTTTCTTTTTAATATATCTAACAAATTTATCTTTTCTATATTTTATTGTGTATGTAGCATGGTCGTATTCAAACAAGTGAAGGAGAAGTATATACCTTCCAAAATTTGTAGGTCATTGAATCTACCAACAAATACTAGAAATCAATAAAAATTGACTTTCTTGAAAAATACCATAATCGAAAAGAATTCGGATGAAGGGATCTCAAAATTGGTTTTTAATTTTGTGACTTTTGATTCAATTTTGAATAATGAGAATGAGTCGTTTATGATTGGTAAGTTTACTTTTTAACTTTTATATTTTTTTTTCTTATAATCGTGTAAATCTCTTAAAAATATAGATTTTATTGGGTATGTCGTGGAGAATGGAACAATAAGGGAAATAGTCAAGTCAAACAAGACAATGGGACGAGGCTTATGGTGATGCGATTGGGAGACCATGTCATCGAGGGACAGATAATGAACGGAAGCCACGCCGAGGAGAAGGTCTTTATTCCAAGAATGATGTTGCAGCCATCTGAATATAATATTTGTATCTGTCGAGTCCGATGTTCTCCCATAGACAGCTCTATGTTGCGATCTCGAGGGTCACGAGCTGCAGTGAGCTTAAGATGTTGATCCGTTATGAGAAGGGAGCCGTGACAGGAAATACCGTGAATGTGGAATTCGGAGAAGTATTCAGGAATTTGAGATGACCCGTGATCATTTAGATAGTTTTTTTTATGCCTTTTAATTTTTAAATTTGAATAGATTTATGCTCATTTATTTATTCATTATTATTGAACTTGTAAAATATAAATTATGATATGATGATTATATATAATATCCATTTAACTAGTTTTAAAGGAAATACATCTCGTCCAACGAACGGTTCCCTGACTAGTTAAACTTAAAGTTCTAAAATATATATGTCAAATTACTATTCGTCAATAAAACGTCATGTGTCGGATGTTGATTTCACAATAAAATTTGCAATTAAATTTATAATTGGAATAGATTTAAAATTAAAAGTCTCATTATTATTATATATAAAATTTAAAATTAAAGGTCTCGTTATTATATATAAAAAGATTAAAGTGTATGTTATTTTTTTTTTTTATGTTAACCTATTGTATATAAGATATGACCTGAATTAGGAATAACATTAATACTCAGGACCTATATTTATGATTAGGCAAAAAAAGCGTAATTTCTAATTCATATGTACATATAGGATTACCCTTAAGTAACTATATGTAGTTTCCTAATATAGAATTAATATACAAATTGGTCTAATAATCTATAGTTCGAGCAACATCAGTTCACGAATGCTATTAATTAATGTTGTTATCAATTGTCTTTTGCAAGCAAAGGTGATAATTTCTTAGCCGTGAGAAGAGTGATTGATCGAATTTGAGCGCGATGGAGACGGCATCTGAGGGATGAGGTTTTGAACAAAAGTATTTGGAAGAAAACAAGGGAGACCAAGGGATATCCAAGTCAAAGGTTGAAGCTTCCAATTTATTATCTTCTCGATCGACCAACAAGGAAATTTGGTCCTTTAATGCTAAAGAGTACTGGTTCCTTCACTGATGTTTGAAAATGGTAAAACAAAGGAAAGTAGTTTTGGTTTAACTTCCATCAACTCTTTGAACTTAGTTATGTAAATATTGTCGACACATAGTTCATCATCCTTTATTTTGATCATACTTTTAATTTATTGGTCTCTCATCTCATAGTCTTGTCGACCAACGGCGGAGCCAGAAATGTCACACATTTTTTAGATCATACTTTTAATTTATTGGTCTCTCATCTCATCTCATCTCATCTCATCTCATAGTCTTGTCGACAGATAGAACATCATCGATCCAAGCAACGATATTGTATGCTAGACCTTCTAACACCCTTGAGTATCCCTCTAGAACTGCTTGGCCCACATCCTGCCAAAAAAATAAAAAAATTTAATACATTATGAGGACTGCCAAATCACATCAATGGAAGTTCATGGACTAAAACATAAACTATCCATTTTTAAAAGGACTTACCCTATTGTAATGAATCTTGGATGTATCCAAGGTTGTCTGAGCCAGCTCAGGATATCTCTGCTTCAAACAGAACAATAGAGTCTCGGCTTTCTCGGCCAGAATGTGGTTTTTGTCGTTCCGGTCGATGTCCGATACCAGATCCTTGACCATGCCCCATGAGGATGATGATTTCATGTTATCCATGCATGATTTACGCCGCCACGTGTACATGGATGCTTCAACTCGGTCGGCTAGGTCGAGTGCTTCGTGTTCGGATGTTATCTTCAGGCAATTTAGAAGATGCTCGCCGGAAAATTTCTCTTTGCTAGCCATGTAGTTGTAGATTGAGTCTCCCAAGCTTGCTCTACCACTCTAAGAAATTAACTCAGATTAAGAAAACTAACATCAGCTGAACCGATTGATAGTAAAATTGAGTTTCAATCCATATGGACGGGACCGAAAAGTTACTGACCTTAGGAAGAGATGCCAAGTATGAGTCTGGTATTTCCATCTCAGCAAGAATACCACTGTTGATTGCCATGGCTGCTTTATGAATTTGATTTGCACAGTCACGTTTGTGGCTCAAATGCTTCCTAGAATTCTCCGAAAGGCCTCCTGTCGGAACACATGGAACTGGCAGCCACCATTTCTCCTCTTTCCGCTCAACAACAACTCTGCGAAAGGATCCTAGACTTGGTGACGAGTTTGATGACATGCTTCCTTGTTCTGCATACCAGAATTCTGTTTCCTGGAAACTGTCTAGGATTTCCTACGAAGCAAAAAACTTCCTAGATAAAACAGACTTGTCCTGTCTTGAGATAAACTTTCTTAGCATTAATTAGAAAAGAAAAAAGAAAATTATTTCAGAAAGGAAAAAACTCTAATGATGGATGGCGAATTTCAGAAAGGAAATGGCTTTTCTTACGATGAGCATTGCGTCGAGCTTCCTTAATGCAGGGAGATTGACATAGATGTCTGCTCTTGGTCTGCTTTCCATCACCTTAGAAAAAAAAAATAAACATTAAATTAAATATGTGATCATACACATGATCTATTCTATTCTATTCTATTCTATTCTACCTCAAGAGCTGTTCCATTGTGCAAATTTTGTGACTTGGAGGGAATGAATTCCACAATAAAATCACAAACAGATAAGAGACATTTCATTTCTCTCTTCCACAGTGCCAATTTCTCCGGTTTCAAAGGTGCTAGCCTCAAACTTTGTCCAAATACAGTTGCTGCATAAAGTAAATTTAATCAAAACAACTGAAAAAGCCAAACAACAGCTTAGTTATTGAGTTCAATTGGTAATGTACCATAGAGATTAGTTATTGAGTTTGAGATAGTAACAGCAGTGCAAACTCCTTTTCCACTTCCTGACATGTCTTCACCCAACAACAGCTTCGCGAATCGTTCTTTCATCATATGTAACTCTGCCCGAAAATTCATACAAGCAATGTAAATATTATTGTACATTTCAAACTCATCAGGGCATTTATGATCTTATAAAATAAAAAAATAAAAAAAAACTGGATTATTTATTGAAATTAAAGAATTTCAAGTCTGCCAATATTGCATACAAGGGGCAATCGAACAATAGCTATATGTATTAGTATTTATACGTATGCCGAATTCTTACCGGAATCTAAAGCTCGAATATCATCCTCAAGCTGCTTATCCTCTGAAAAGCTATTGTTGTCATCTGACGAGGCTGAATTATCCGAATAAGTCCGGCTATACGCAAAAGAATCTCCGCTCATCGGAGAGTGCCCTGGTGTTTCCATGGCTGATTGATCGGTAACAGGAGACATTGATCATAACCCTTATAGATCTGGGTTCGGTAATTGAAGAATTAAGGCCAAATTAATAATTGTCTGCAATGAATTTTTCATGCAAAATTCGAAAAAGCAACTAAAAATGAACAGATGTTGTTACATATATTAACTATTAGGAAGGATATTACAATCAATAATAAAGCATAGCCATGAAATTTGAGTCGCTGGACAAATTTTATCAAATATCCTATTAATGTTTCCAAAAGGAAAATTGGATACATGTTAAAATTTGAACTAAATTTTCACTCACATGACACATTCATTCACTCAAACATCCAGCAAAGCAGAGTAAATCAGACAATTGGGTACATTTTCAAATTTCAACAAGCAACCAAAACTGATATTTGAAAACGACAAATTAAAGGCAGTGGTAAATTAAGACAAAAAAATAAATATCAACGGCCTAGGATTCTTTATAAGCTTTAGCTTTAAATACAGAATCTTAAATATGTTTTGAAAAAAGTTCCCTCCTAAGTCCTATAAGCAAAAGAAATTTCATCACCTTTGCTTTTCTTCAATTTCTGATGAAAACCCAGTTGCCGGCCGGAAACTTGCCGAGAAAATATATACTTGGTCAGGCTGTTGAATGAGTAAAATAATAAGAGAGATCATGCAAAGAACATCTTATATGATTGTTCGTCATGAACATTAATGGGGCTGTGCTAGCTATCTAGCTGTTTTTATATTATAGTAGTATATGGTCTTTTATTTTATATAACACAAGATGTGAATAAAAATAGAATCTCAATTTGTGAATATTTTAATTTGTAATTGCAAATCATGATGCTAAGCTTTTCAATTATTATCCATAATCAAGCTGGCTGGATTAACAGAAATATGTAATGACTCATCATCACCATGAACAAGTACTCATTAAGAGTGTATCATGCCTATCGATCGTAGCTCCTTAACTACTGATAATAAATATTAATATGTCGTCAATTAATTTACCATACAATTATTAAATACAGAAGTAGTAAAAAAGAAAAATACTAGTACTACAACAAAATAATTTACACCGATATTGATTATTGAGCTACGCTTGGTCGTCGGAGGTTGGAAATAGGCATAAGTATAAATGAAGTCGAGTTTGATTAGATAGTCGTAGACGTGCATCATTCCAACAAATACTACATTCTTTGAGGGTCAATAAATAACATTGATAGTTATATATAACGTGGGGTTGCGCCTTCAGTTGAAGAATTGGAATGCAACAGTCGCCAATACTTGATCAGACCAAACAAGTCCCTGGTTAAGGTAAACTGAGTTAATGTTCGGCAAAAGTAGCCGTTTGGCCTCTGTTTCAAACATTTTTGAACTGTTTCGTCCTTCCAAATATAAAGTTCACTAAATAATATCTTTATTTATCATTTTTTGAACTCGTTAGTCCCTCGACTCTAACGGACGTTAATTTTGACCGATATGTTACTCTATGATTGGCTGTAAGTGTCAAATCGACACTTTATGTTTAGAGGGACGAAACAGTTCATAAACGTTTGATACAGGGACCAAACGGTTCAGAAATGTTTAAACCAGGGACCAAATGGTTCAGAAATGTTTGAAACAGGGACCAAATAATTACTTTTGCCCTTTAAATAGTTATGTATATTGTGTTTTGTATTTATTGTTAAAATAATAATATTAATGATATTAGATTTATATTAATATAATAACATATCGGATCGGATCTTTCGGATAACATTTGAAATAGGGACCAAACGGTTATTTTTGCCATGACTCCCCATAATGTCGATATTGTTTAGGTGTCTCCGACATATCATCTCTATACTCCTGCCGAGGTGGAGGCTGTTATAAGTCGTCTATGAGGATCGAATCTTATCATCGGTCGTACCCTGATTAATTATTACCTACTTTAATTTTTTGGACTAAATCGGGAATTTCTTTCTATTCAGTAGAGGAGGGTTTTAATTGTGGAATATTGTTATTCAGTATTCACATTTGTAATGTCGACTGTTACGAAAAGACGTATCACATTACTTTGTTTTGGCTCTTTTGTTTTGTGTAGAAATTGATTATGCTCATGGAGAGAGTACCAAATGTCATCAAGTTGATAAAGTTCCATATTTTGAATTTTTTAATTCAAATTTACAATCATTAATCGATTATTCGAGCCGTCTATTTCAGTTTGAAATGTTTTGCGGTTTGCCCTTACTCGTATCAAATCGTTAGTATCGAGTCAATTTGAATCAAAACTACATCGACTAGCCTGGTCCGAGTTTCGAGTTTAATGAGACTGGCCGTGTTTAAGATCGAAATCGATCTTCGCCACCTCTACTCATAGATATGCTTCTCGGCAAAAACTACAAAAAAGATACTACACTACTTTAAATTAAAGTGATGTGAAATGAGACTAAGAACCGACACTAATTAATGATTAATTATCAAACGAGTATCCATTAATTATAAATATATAAGTATTGAATCAATTATTTTATTTATTGACAACAAATTATTTTAGTGTCTGAGCTTGATGGATTCATAAAGTAGTGAATTCATTAATCATGTTTAGGATTGTCAATTTAGATTCAATCCGATCCGTTGCGGATCGGATCGAAAGTTCGCGCATCGGATCGGATACGGATATAGAAGTTTATCATCCGAAAGATCCGATCCGATCCGATATGTTATTATATTAATATAAATATAAATATAATATTATTATTTTAACAATAAATATAAAGCACAATATACATAACTATTTAAAGGGCAAAAGTAATTGTTTGGTCCCTCGTTTAAACGTTTCTTTACCGTTTGGTCCCTGTTTTAAACGTTTCTGAAATATTTCGTCCCTCCAAACATAAAGTGTCGATTTGACACTTATAGCCAATCATAGAGTGACACGTGTCACTTACGTGTAAAAAGTCCAGGTGGCGTTTTTTACAGGTAAGTGACACGTGTCACTCTATGATTGGCTAAAAGTGACAGATCGGCCAAAATTAACGTCCGTTGGAGTCGAGGGACTAACGAGTTCAAAAAAACGTAAACGAAAAGACCATTCAATAAACTTTATATTTGAAGGGACGAAACATTTCAAAAATGTTTGAAACAAGACCAAACAGTTACTTTTACCGTTAATGTTCTCGTTTTGCATGAAAGGTTAAAAAAAAAAAGCATGAGGGGAGATTCGTAAATTAACTGTATTCAAACCCTCCAATAAAGTTCATTTCTCTAATGCCAAAAAACCCTCTCTTCCGGTAACATGGTTTTCTGGCCCTTGCATATAAATATAATATTATCATTATATATAAAAAAATATTATATATTTTGAAACAGAAAGATTGAATTCTCGATTACTTCAAATAAATAATGATACTCCAACACAAAAGCAACGAATTAGTTTCAGCTAGCAATAACATGATGATACTAATTGATAAGCAAAATCATGATGATTAATTTTTTTAATAATAGAGATATTTATAAGTACAAAGTGTGGGGACGATTACAATGTGCAATGTTTAGACTAAATCAATCTTGTTCTCTAAATAAGATAAAAAGAAAAATTAAGACTATGTAATGGTCTCTAAATTTAAAAGTTTCAAATATATAGAAAATAAATTCGTACAAAAAAATAAGATGAATTATTAAAGTAAAATTAGAAAAGATCTTCAATTCTCCATAAAAATTTTAAATGAAGGTTGCAAATCTCTATTATTCTGCATCACGAACAATCATCCTTCAGACTTCATCGTCAAGAAAATTGTTCAACCCTGTAATAGCTTTTGGAATTGAGCTCTTAAGTATAACACCGAGTTGTAGGCCGGTACTAAAAAGTTCTGCTGTAGGTGAAATTTATTACATTTGCAATTTTGAATCGTTATCCATTTAAATCATCCAGCTTTGACTTAAATTTGCTCTTCCACTTTTTTGAAGATCTTCTTAAAATTTGAGTAGAAGTCGTAGTTGTTGAAGTAGACTTTTGAGAGATTAAAGGTGGCACTGGGATCAAGTCGCTTGAATTTTCAATTCCGACATTCTGAGTAAGAGTACGCAAGTCAGATGCATTTTTAGATTGCATTGAAGAGTTGCGTTTTCTCAAGAAATTGGTTACAGTTGAATTCCAGAACTCATTGTCCTCGGCTGTCAAGTTATTTGGAGATTCCACAATATATCACCACATTTTTCGATATTCACAGTATCCATGTCAAAATTCTGATAGCCACAGTACTCGTTCCACTCAAGCCACATATTCAACAGGGACTAATCTGTATACGTAGACTTTCTTCCTCTGTCCAGGTCTGAAACCGACCGATTGCTCGCTGGGTTAATTACCGATGGATTGAGCGGAACATCCAAAACGATAATGCGAGAAGCACCCACCAAGGAAATTACATATTGCTTATTTGTCAATGATGTGGCAAACTTTTCGGTGTGCGGAGATGGCCTTAAGGATATACACTAACATATTAAGATACATTCCTGTGTCAGTATGGTCAACAAACGATTTTTCACTATTGTAGTTGCGGGTATGCATCAAATAAGAACTAGTACAAAAAGGGAAAATCCCAAAAATTGTGATGCTTTTTGGAGCTTCGAGTTCATCTCAGATTTTAGATTTTAATTCAACTCCATTATAATCCCAAATAATCTTTATGGAACCGATCATCATGAATTTCGGTCCATTGATAAATTATTATTCAACTGAAATGAAAATAAACAAAAATAAAAGATGGTCGATTAATACTACATAATAATAAATATTGGACTTGTTCTTCCTAAGTGGCCTTGTTCTTGGAATTTCTGCTGCCATGAAACAGAAATCTCCACCATGAATTTTCCCAGAGACGTAAGATTGAATCTAATACAGAATGTCTTGGTTCATTATCACGTTCAGTAAATCTTTTGACCTCCACAGATGATTGTTTCTGCAAAATTATATGTAATGAACATTACTTATTACTATCTTACGTTATTTTAAGAATTTTTAAGTTACTTACGTTAGTCATAAATTTGAAACCAATCTTAACTTGTCCTTTGTAGGTGTCATCTTCAAGAACTACATTATATGGAGATGGTTTCACTTCTATAAGTCCCATGTCACATCCCTCTGTGACAATCCCACCTAGAAGAATTCTGAGGATTAATTAATTTATCAGAATAACAGATAAGTCAGTCTTAGAGATTTAATTAAGACTACTGCAAAAGTAGGATGTTAAATGCTGTTGTGGACTTACAAAGTTTCACCTACAAATCCACTTTCTGCAAAGAGCTCTTTATCCATGATTTTGAGTTTAACATGTGCTAGCCTTTTCCAATCAGATATCGGGAATTCAAACGTGAATTTCTCGTTCCACCATGCTTGGTTATCTTTACCTGAATTTCAAACCCGATTCTTCTTATGTCTTTGAACCAAAAAATAAATAACAAGCTGACAATAAGCAACAAACAAAGGCCATATTATATATACCTTTTGATACTTTGCTTGTATACATTTGAGATCCACATTGCATAATAACATAATAGGCTGGTCTTCCTGTAACAAATAATTCATCATTATGTAAAAGAAAATTCCGGATCAATTTCGGACTTTTACAAAAGATAATGGCTATACTTAGATATTTTAGAAATTTCAAGGGAAAGAAGCAAATATAGAGACTACCAACAATATTTGTATGTCTTATCCCTTCAGCGTTAACGAGAAGTACTTCAAGCAGCCCTCCTCCTTTCATGAGCGAGTTCTTAAATTCTTGCACTTTCGGTTGTTGGTGTTAAGAGAAAACACAAAAATTTATGGAAGGGTTCAGTTTATAATGCTCCTTAGGATGATGAGAGTTACAAAGATGATGTCTTTATTTTACTCTCAATTTAGTACAGCAATTAATACAAGTAAACAGTCATTAAGAGGTGAGTTATTAAATTATTCACAAAAATTCTACATTAAAGCTTCACATTGTTTTGGCTCCAAGAACAAACGCAGGTAATAAATGTAAAGAGAGCCAATTACTCACCACTGAACAAAAACATTCACCAAACTCTGACATGAATTTTGTAATATCTGTTTTAATGTATTAGAGAGTAAAAACTAGATTTTACCTGTTGTAACGAAAAAAGAGTGAAGAAAAGCAGCACAAAAAACTGTCCATTTGTTTCCGCAATGCCATTCTTCTGCCACGCTTATTTCTCATCCAACAACCCTCTGAGCTTCTCAACATCTTCCCATTTACCTTCCTCAGCATACAAGTCCAATAAAATTTCACAATAGCTAGTATTTTGGGGATCCATGGCAGTTAGATGTCCAGTCACAAATTCCTCAATCTTAGTTGACCCAGGTGTTTTCCTACAACCAGCAAGAAGAACTCCCCAGATTCGTTTATCAGGTTCCGTTGGCATTTTCTTCACAAAGTCCAGAGCTTCTTGGATTTCTCCTTGGTGGCTTAAGAAATCTACCATGCAAGCATAATGTGCAAGTTTAGGCACAATGCCATATATCATTTCCATGCAATAAAACCACTTCCAACCCTCATCTTTCAGCCCACAATGGCTACATGCAGATAAAATGGAAAGAAAAATGGTATCTTTGGGTTTTATCCCACAATCTAACATTTTAGTGAACGTTACAAGAGCGTCCTCGCTGCAACCATTCGATCCGTACCCATTAATCATCGAAATCCAACAAATTATATATTTATTAGCAACTTCATCAACAACCACCTTTGCTTGATTCGCTCTGCCATGTTTACAGTAGAAATCAATTAAGGAAGATGCCAAATGAGAATTTGATGAACAACCCACTTTAATTGAGTGGGCATGCAGGCTATTCCCTAGTTCTTGCGCTTCCGTTGAAGAACATGCACATAGTAGACTGACAAAAGTATGCTCATTAGGCTTCTCGCTTGTTGATTGCATCTGTTTAAACATATCGATGGCATTATAATGCCGTCCGCTTTTAGCATATATTGATATCATTGCAATCCATGCAACAGAATCTCTATAATTCAGATCATCAAACAATTTCCTAGCTGAATCAATCTCATTAGACTTGGCATACAATTGTATGAGTGAAGTACTGATCGAGACAAAAGCCAAGAACCCATTTTTTTGCAGGTGGCGATGAAATGCCAGCCCTGGTCTGATCGCTTCTCCTTGTAACATAGCAACAACTATACTCCTGACAGTCGATTCATCCAACTCAACAAAAGAGCATTGCATCTCAGAGAAAATACACAATGCTTTAACGGCACGCTTATTCTCAATACACCCATTAATTATCGTCCTCCAAGAGATCCTATCCTTTTTCGACATCCTATCAAAAATCTGGGCAGCAGCCTCAAATTCCCCACATTTTGCATAGATATCAATTAACGAATTCTGAATATTAGTATAAGAATAAAACATCCTTTTAATACAGAAACCATGTATCTCTCTGACCAGCCATGAGGCGCCAAGATGACTGCAAGCAGTTAAAATTCCAAGGGCACTCACATGATTAGGCACAACATCATAAAATTGCATTCTTCTGAAGCATTCAATTGCCTTAACATACTGTCCATTTTTCACAAATGCATTAACCATAGCACTACACATAATAACATCCTTCCTGGGTATCTGATCGAACAAATTGGAGGCCATATTCATATCATAAAAAGCAGTAATAACCGAGAAGAGCTGTTAAAACTGGCACGTCTGACTCAAAACCCATTTTGATCACCAAGCAATGAACTACCCATATAAAAGCTTCGACTTCAAATGCAGCGAAAGCCCTGATCATGCTCATCAAAGTAACAAAATTTGGCCTTTGTGCACTCTCGAGCATCGTTTTGAACAACCAAGTAGCTTCATTTGGCTTGTTTTGTCTAACCAAACTCGATATCCTAGATGTCCATGATATTGGTTCCTCATTTTCAACGTCTGACGTAACGAGACCGTCAAAACACTCATGTGCATTGCATAAAGTAGAGTGCTTCATAAAGTTTCTCATTGAAGCCATTGGATGTGGCATTTTAGCGAACAATCTGTGCCCATTTCGAATAACGAAATACATGAACGCGCCAATTAAAAGAAAATGAACAAAAAATATATAGATTATAATAAGGCAGCTATATTTTCATCTTTCTGTGCACTCTCATCAATGTCATCTCCAGAATATTAGAAACGGATCATACAGAAAATATACTTCTGAAGGCTGCCTGAAAGTAGAAAAAAATTGTTTTCCAGTGGAAGATGTAGTTTATGCACGCGCAAGGCTTTAATATACTACTGGGTTGAACTGTTGCTGGCATCGTTTGATCAGGTTAATAGGTTGGTTTGGGTTTTGATCATCCGGTCGGTTAAAGGGTTCAAATTGATTGACTTGAATCAATTTTTTCAAGGCTTTAAAAACCGACAAATTGTTTCGGCTACTTTAAAAACGTTGACATTGGTGGTTTGGTTTGAATCAAAAAGTTGATGATCTGATCGGTCAAACCACTTATCCGTTTAAGTTCGAATTTTGACTGAGCCGACCTGGGCAAATACTACAATTCAAGACAAAAACTCCAAGTTAAGCTAGAATACAGAAGCAATCTTTGATTTTGTCAAAGTATAGCCACCTGTTAGGATCCCGTAGTGGACTGACTAATTGTTGGCATGGAGTCATACTAGACTTTAATTAAAACCTTTTTAGCATATACCTCCCCTTCCCCTTTCCGTTACAAATTAATTGCCAATATTTTTATTTTATGTAATAATGATGAAATTATTAATTTAACAAACATAATTTTATTAATCATTAGCATAATATATGAGTGATGTATATATAATGTTAAAAAGTGTTGGTGATCAACTTCATTTTGACCAAATTTTGTGTCAAATTCGCTTATTATTTATCAAAAAAATTATTCAAATGCGTTCTAAATATGTTGTAGATAAATTTTGTATAATCACTTATTAAATTTAAAATGATTTAAAAATTATATATTGAAATAAGTTGTTTAATCTATATATAAAATGTAAAATATACATAATTTATGGTGGTGGATAAAATGATAAGAGCATGATCCTTTTTCATCTTAAAATTATCAAATTTACATATATTTTGAGACAAAATAATATGTCTAAAGTATATCCTTAGTCACCAAGTCTACATGTTGTTTCTCCAAAAGAAACTCTTATAGTTCTCTTTCATAATCTTAGAGGAGTCTCGATCCATAGTTAATCGTCTTTTAGCGTAAATGTTGAGCTTCGTTCCATAAGACAATATAAAAAGTCAAAATAATAATATTGAGACATTTATGAATTCTATTAAATTTTTCTATCTTGATCAAACAATCTAAAATTCAATTATTTCATCTACATCAAATGATCTTTTAAATTAATCACGACTCTCCAATTTATGGCCGCTTCTATATGGTAGGAATTGTTGCTTCATTGAATTCATTGAATTTGCTTTATTAATAGGCTGGCGAAGTATAGAATTTAGGGTTCGGGTATTTCCACGCTAATTTTTAGCACAAAAACGATAGATTAAATTAAATTATATACTTGTACCTTTTTATCCTTACATACCCACACACTATCACTTTCATCCTTGTCTACTGCCTAAACACCCCCAAGGCCCCAAACACAAACAAGCTCACTTTATCAGTTTCCTCTGCCACACGACTCACTCAACACGGCTTTAACAAGGTTAGAAAACGATAATTTTTCCATGCCTACAGCTCTGAACTCTTGACAGTCGACTCGACACCACAAATCTCTATTTGGAAATCTATCTTTTACTACTTAAGTAAATGGACAATGATAAAATTGACTTTATTTCCAATCTCGACTCTCACTTCCTTGTGTGCCTATTCCGTTTCTTCAAATCTTACACCAAAAATGCTCTGTTTCAAAGCCATGGGTTCTAAGCTTATCTCTGAAAATCATTTCTTGGGTCGAGTAAATTCTGCTACTTAATCCTTTCTTGTTGAGCAATTCATCAAACAGCTGGTGTTGCTAATTCTTCTTATGTCAAAAATTGACAATGTCGTATCTACTATTTTCATCCCAGATACACTTGATGCTCATAACCATTTGAAATAGACAAAAGAGAAGTGAAATTGAATACTTTAAAACACATATCCTAACCAACACAGATGCTCATTACATTTATCATGATAAATAACAACATAGTTGG
The DNA here is from genome assembly GCF_046630445.1 of Rutidosis leptorrhynchoides. Classification (NCBI taxonomy): domain Eukaryota; kingdom Viridiplantae; phylum Streptophyta; class Magnoliopsida; order Asterales; family Asteraceae; genus Rutidosis; species Rutidosis leptorrhynchoides. Next base: position 55,599 of record NW_027266437.1, on the reverse strand, counting down.
TCATGACTATTGAAAACAAACGATAATTAAGGTCAGGGAGACAAGAAGAATGGTGTTCATGTTTGGGCAGGTATATTCTGCACATACCCTTTTTGACCTCCAGAGTCACGATTTCAAGTATATTCTATAAAGAAATCACTTTTTCCTTTAAAATGTTACAAATTGCTCATGTTTCTTTGCAGTACGCTAATGCAGGAGTACTACAACAAAATGACAGAATTGTCCAAGAAAATCACAGAAATTCTATTAATGTGTTTGGGGAAGGATTTAATTCCAAATTCTTTGTTAGACAAAAAATTGACTAATGCATGGTCAAGATAGTTTGATCAAAGCGTGTAGGCGATTTCGTGTGACGGAATTAATTGAAATTTATTTATATAATTTATTTGTACTATAAAATTTAGTGTTTAATCATTTATTTGACATTTTGTGTCAATGATGAATGAGAAATGGTAGTGTTAATATGGGTATTTTGTGCATGACTGTACTAAGTCCCACATTGGAAAATTCATAGAAACATAAGCCATTTATATAGTGGTTTGTGTGTGTTGGAATTTAAAGTGTGTTGTAGAGGAAGTCTACAAGGTTCAACACGCGTGCACCACCACCACGCACGACCCGGACCGGATTTGGAGATGATCCTACCGGTTCGGTTTGTTTTTATTTTTGGAATGAAGCCGGTTTGATTTTATGTCTAATTAATTAAGGAGAATTTATTTCCTAATTGGTATTATGTGAATAATGGAAATTGTCCATTATTGTTGCACACCGTTTTGACTCTCATAATTAAGAGAGATTCCGTCTCTTAATTTGTAACGGAATTTGTCAACAGTTTTGACATGTATATTTCCGAATTTATTTGGCAAAATTCAGTAGACATTATGCAATATTCAAAACGAAAATTGTCTCCCATTTGACTTGGAATTTTAAATGTACAAGCCATGGAAAAGGATCACAATCAGAATCGTTTCTGATTTGAGTGTGCTTCATTAATAGGCGTCTTAATGTTAGAATATTGACGTCCACTCCGGTCGATCTTTTCCTATTCCAATCGTCACCCTTAACCTATAAATACCTTGCTAGACTATGGGTTCATACACACTGAAAAACACTCAGAAAACCCTCTAACAAATAGGTCGCTAATAACCCACCTCCTTTCTGTCTTTCTTTCTCTAAGAGTCGTCGGAGAGTTTAAGCTACCGTAAGTCTCGCCTGAACTCGACATATATTGTACTTATTGTCTTGTTCTTTGTGGTTGTATCCTGGGAAGCTTCTACGGGAAGTAATACGCTTTCAGGAAAGCGATCTGATCGTGCCTCCACTGTTTGCATCCTCTTCGCTTAAACTTTTGTTTGATTTAATTGTTAATGTTGATGTGATGTTTTATTAGTTATAATTTCGAATTATGTTGTCTTCCTCATATGTTCACATGATTAATAATATTCAGCGAATTATTCAGTAATCATCTGCCTCTTGTCGATTTATTTATCGAATTATTGTACTAAATTTCTAACATTCTTATAATCCGAATTCAAGAACTACCAATAATATTTATGTATCATAAATTACTCTCCCCAAGAAATTCTGGAAAATGACGTCGAAGGCCTAGCTAGGAATGACACCAATATCAGTTGCCTAACAGTTCTTTACCTTGATAAAATCGGCCAACTCCAAGTGAAATCGACGGAAGGAAATTGGACGGTGGTGAACTTCCGTGAAGACTCTGTGGTGGTTAACATTGGAGACATGTTGCAAGCTTGGAGTAATGACGAGTGAAGATTTTCATTGGCCTTCTTCTGATGTTTCGTTTACGATAAGGTAATTTCAGCTCCGGATGAAGTAGTAGGATCAGAACTATTAGGAAATAAAAGGGTATACAAGGCTCGGCAAGACATTTCTTTGTAAGGAGTATACGAGATTCAGGAAGACTCGTGAAAAGGGGAAATTTGAAAAAATTGGATACGTTGTCGAGGATTTTGCAAAATCCAGTCCTTGAAAATTTGTATTCACGTCGATAGGTCGAATCGTTGATTCGATTACACATATACTATTCGTAGATTGTCGTAGGATTAAAGAAATTGTGAGTATAAAAATAATTTGTTTCTATTATAATCTTTTAATTTATAATTTCTGAGCATGTGATTAAAACATTTACATATGAATCCATCCTTGATACTATTTCCGTCCCAAAATAAAATTACATTGAAAAATTTGATCTATTTTGAGATGGAAGTAGTATTAAATAATGAGATACATATACCAATGATTAACCGAACACCATGATTTTAGAGCATTCTAAACAATACAATGAAAGTATTTTAAATTGTATATAATGAGATGAGTTGTTAAATAATATATGACGATAAATTTAAAGCATATGCATATTAAATGTATATTAATATAACTTATTCGTTAATTTAAATTGAAAATTATTTGGATTTGAAATTCCATGATGCTAGAGAATCGGCCCGTAGAATGACACTGGACTATATTTTTATAATTGGTCATATCATACATTCGTCCATCATGTTTTTTTAATAAAAACCCGACCATCACTCATGTTTTAATATGAGTTTTGTTTGTAAGTATGACATTTTATTAGGGTATTTTGATGCCCATTAAAATTTATCGATAAGATAATTTTCGTTAAAATTATTTTGACACGATATCTTATTAAAATTTTCATGTCACATTAACTCGATCAACAGATTTCTTAGATCACTAAACTATATGTTTAGTAAACTCTTTCCGGATGGAAGTTATTTCTTTCATCTGATATGGAGTTTCTTTGTACTGTGGTGTGCTTTTATATCTGATCACTATCTAAATTTTAAACCAAATTCAGTCTTTAAGAATGGGAGAGTGCTGTGATTTAAGTTTTCCGAGATTGGTGTTATTGCGATTTTAGGCTATGGCTCCGAAGCAGCCTGTAATACTGGCCTTTTTGTGGGTCTAAACAAAGGGCATGTGGTTACTAAGAAGGAATTGGCAACCCGCCCTTCCGACCGAAAAGGCGTAAGTTCTTAAACTGTTGGTTTTTTAATTTTAATATGTAAGCTCACATATTTTAGAACCCGGGAGTGTTTAGGATGTGTTTAGTTATGGGAAAGTTTCCCTTTTTTACGGACAATTTTCACTTTTTTCCTTTTTCGTGTAAAACTCGTTTAGTACAGAAAATTTTCCATATTTAAATCATTTTGGAAAATTTGCCATCGTCATTTTCTCAATTTTTTTTTTTCCGTTTTCCTGCGCCTCACTTGTTTAGTGAGTGAAAATTTTATGTATTCAAGTCATTTTGGAAAATTTGCAATTGTCACTTTTCCAATTTTTTTTCCGTTTTTCTGCGGCTCTAATAAACAGGGAACCGAGGGGGTATGAAATAGGAAGATGAAGCATTATTTTATTCTATCCCTTCTATATATAAATAAATAACGATTTTGAAGATTTTTTTTATCTTTAAATAATTAATATTTTAAAAATATTAATATATTTTTATTTTTATTTTTATCTTTCACTAACTTTACACACATATAATTATTATTTTAATTAAAAAAAAAATTTATATATTGAAATTAAGGTGTTACAAACGGTCGGAGTGAAAGTCAATCCCAACCTTTTTGTTCGTGACGTTGGCCAGACGTCACTACTTCCGTGTTAATGTAATGGCCGCCGTTGATAAAAGGCAGGACGGTCTAATTGCACACTACCCGGTCCGACCGAATTAATTGAAAACCTCAATGCAATGGCCAAAACAATCATTACTGGAGCAGTAGAGCACCTAACAAAACTGTCCGTCTTTCAGGAAATAATAGTAATAAAAAATAGAGAATCACAAAAGCACCTGCCGATCTTTTAAACAATAATAAAACTGAAAATGGACACGGAAGCTGGTGAGAGTATGTATAATTCCTTCACTTTGATTTAGTTTGGAATTTCGATTCGGATTGAATTTTGTTTTCCTCTTTAATTGGCTTGGCAGTGATCGAGTTCTTAAGTTGCGTGCCGCTGCTACAGAAGCTTCCAGGCTCTTCTTTGAAGAAAATTGCTCAACTCGTCCATATTCAACGATATGGTCATTTTCTATTCATTCCTTTGCTCTGCTAAAATTCAGTTTTGTTGATTCGTTTTATACTGTAAATTAATTTAGAGAAAGGAGAGCATGTTGTTCGCGAGGGTGAAACTGGCCATGGAGTTTACTTCATTTGGGAAGGAGAGGTTTGTTTGTTTGTTTGTTGCTTGCTTCTTAGTACTACAGTAGTTGTTTATGCCATTATTGCAAATTAAGCTGTTCAACTTATTCCATTTGCAGGCTGATGCTGGTTCACTTCATGCCGAGGAAGAAAACCGAATTGATTTTCAGTTGAAACAATATGATTACTTTGGTCATGGTATTCAAACCGGATCTTCTTTTATAGTAATGGAGTAATTCTTTTCAGCTTATACTAAACTTTGAATATTAATAATAACTTGCTTTCGTAGGTCTATTCACATCAATTCAGCCGGTAGATGTAATCGCTTCCACTAAGGTAGGAATATCTCATCCTAGCTTGGATAGATACATCTTGATACTAAATTGGATTTTTTGGGTCAGTTGACTTGTCTAGTGCTGCCTCTGGAACATTGCACTTTGCTTGAGCCAAAATCAATTTGGCGTGGAGATAAGACAGATGAAGCATGCTCACTTGTGGAGACTATATTGCACTTGGAGTCAATTGAAGTACGCCTTTTCTTTTTATTGAGCACAAACTTAAAGTTTGTTAATTTATAGCCGGTAAAAGAATCAAATAATGAACTCTATAACCAGAATTACAGTATTTCAAATTAATGCTCACTGTGGCCTACCAATTAAAACTTTTGAATGCCAATTATTTTGGCGTGATGATCACAATTAGGTTCCACATAAAGTATACATGATGTTGACTTGGATAACTGAGGCGTGTAGTTTGCCTAGAGCTTTCATCTGATACTTAGATATGTTCTTCTTCTGCTTGTTTTTAAGGTGAATATTTTCAAGGTATCACTTTGCCAGATGCTCCAAAATTTGGAAAGGTTTTTGGAGGGCAATTTATGGGACAGGTATGATTAACTTCTTCCCTCTGTCCCTTCTGCCATCCATCCCACGCACAGATAGCCTCTCATTTTATGCACTTACCATGGGATTATATATGCAGGCATTAGCCGCTGCGTCAAAAACTGTGGATTGTCTTAAACATGTGCACAGCTTGCATGCCTATTTTCTTCTTGTTGGAGATTTTAACAGTAAGGATCTTGCCTGAAGAATTTTCGTTTGTAAATAGTTGTGGATGGTAGAACATTTGAAAAACCTATTTCTACACATTCAGATTACACATAGCACATAATAGTGTTGATATTTGTTTGTGCTCCTATTTTTCACCTAAGAAAGATGTCTATTGTGAGCGTGAATACTATCTATCTATCTATCTGGTTTTTTATCTCTATGCATACACCCATGCACACGTATATGTTCTGTGTTTTCTATATTGAAACTTTTGAGATAGCTGCAATCCTAAATCTATGTCATTTCAGTGCCAATTATTTATGAAGTTCAGCGTATGCGTGATGGAAAAAGCTTTGCTACCCGAAATGTTAATGCTATTCAAAAGGGAAAATGTCATCTTCACAATGATTGCTTCATTCCAAGTAACAAACAATCTCTTTTATTTTAGTTTTTTTCTTTATACGTTTATGTTTGATACTTCTGTCTGCTTCTCATTGGGGTGTGAACTTTGAAACGCTCCAAGAATTTTGTCGACTAATGAGGGATCAGTAATGTTGCCTTTGTTGCTTGCAAAATTTTAGTTGCATGTTACTTACTGAAGCAAATTTTGCAGAAAGAAGAACCTGGATTTGACCATCAACAAGCGATTATGCCTCCTGTACCAGATCCTGAAACGGTAACCCCTAATACAGTGCATGCCTTTATATTTTACCATTTAGGCAGCGAGTCCCTGAATTAGATTTCAAACGTGATCCACTGCAGCTTCTGTCATTGGAAGAGCTACGCGAGCGACGCCTCATGGATCCTAGACTGCCCATGTAATGTCTAGTACTCCTTTTATGATATGCTTTTCAGTATATCTGCTTATAAAAATTGTACTGTTCAATGAGTTAGTCTGTAACTTCTTTCACTGAATATTTTGACGTGTGGTTAGGGTAGATCATGCACACCTTTAAAAGCAAATCAAACCACAAAATAAGGAATCTCCTGTTATAATAAAAATATGCAGACCAGTATATGATCTCTTGAAATGAATTCAAGAGGTTTCATCATCCATTTACTTATGGGAACCACCTAAGAAGAAATTAATTATATACCTTTTTTGCTCTGCCTCTCTTAATGTGGGCGTGATGCATACTCATTTTGTGATTTTGGTTTCCAGGAACTACCGCAACAAGGTGGCTTCAAAGGATTTTGTTCCCTGGCCCATAGAAGTAAGGTTTTGTGAGCCTAACAATGCAACTAATCAGACTAAATCTCCTCCAAGGTTAGTTATCTGGGTTCATGTGCTAGCTATTCATGTTTCAATATTTCTCCACAAGCTAATGTTTTGTTTAAGTGGTTTTTCATATTTCAGTGTACACTTCTTATGCGTCAGATATATGATGTTGCAGGTTGAATTATTGGTTCAGAGCAAAAGGAAAGCTTCAGATGACCAGGCTTTGCATAGGTAACCAATTATGTCTGGCTTGGATAAGCAACTTCGTTAAATATATGAATATTGTAGCAATAATGTCTTTTGCTCCTTCAATAATGTTTTCAATATATCTGTACTGCTGACTGCAGGTGTGTTATAGCATTTGCTTCAGATCTAATATTTTGCGGGGTCAGTTTGAATCCTCATCGCAGAAAGGGTTTGAAAGCAAGCTGTTATAGTCTCGACCACGTCGTGAGTTTTTTGTTATTCAATTAGAAGCATAATTTATTTGTAATGGTTATGTGATAAATGTATTTACTGAAAATCTTAAAAGAATATCTCTGTTTCATGACAAATGTATTAGTTTGAAGATACAGTAGATCTTGAGATAAGTAAATTTAATGTTTTTATTCTACTTTCTCAGAATGTGGTTCCACCGGCCTGTCAGAGCTGATGATTGGATATTATTTGTGGTTAGTTCCAAATCCTAGTTTGGTTTTTCTTGTCAAACTTGGGTTGAATGCTTTGATAACACGTCCAATGTCTTACAGATCACGAGCCCTTCTTCTGGTAATCACCGTGGATTTGTTTCAGGCCAGATGTTTAATAGGAAGGGAGAGGTAAATGGTTTGTTTATTGTACAAATTCTTCTCGTATTCGCCCCTCTGTTTTATTATTTTCCATGAATCGGCCATTTTCTTTTAACTTCCCATCCCATGAATGTGTATATTCTCTCTTTTCTTTATTACGACAATGAGTACGTGTTGTATTGCACAGCTGCTTGTATCATTGACTCAAGAAGCCCTTATAAGGGAGTTAAGGCACCAAATCCAGTACCTGCCTCAGTATCCAAGCTGTGAGGTTGTTCTGATAGCTGTTTTCTGGTTGTGATCTCAAAGCTTTATTGACCTTCTTTCACTTGTGTAAACACAAAACGGTGTATAATACCATAGATCAATACCATTTATTTTTTATCTCTTCTAAACCAGTGTTTTAAGGATTGAGATCTACTCGGGCTCGAATTCAGCTTCAGTTTAGATTTTAACATTGTGATCCTATACTCTACTTTCGACCAATATAATCCTTAGTCCTTACTGTCAAGTCTCAAGTTAAGTTATTACAGAATTTAGGGGGTCAAATGTTAAATGTTGAACTAGAGCAGATATTGAAGTCCGTACTCGGAAACTCAATTCCGGAGATGCGACTGGGGTTCGATGTGTAGCCGGGACCTCAAGTCCTGTAGGTGCTCATTAACAATACTATAAAGTAGAGCAGACAATTTATCTTTGTATCGGGAATCTCAAATTCTGGAGGTGCTCCTCCGGTTCGAAATTCTACTCAGGAACTCAAATTCTGCTTCATCTATGTTCTGAATAGCTTGATCCGTGTACTCTGCTTTTGATCAATTTTCATCCATGAGGAGAAGTCTGAAATTAAGATTTAGAGAGTTTAGGGGTCGAATATCAATAATATAAAGTAGGGCAGAAATCGAAGTCTGTATTCTCCCGGACGAATTCAAATTTGTATGCTTCCGGACGAACTCCAATTCTTTGGAAGGGAGTTTCTTTAGCCCGGACGCTCAAAATTCCGATTATGCTTTGTTCGATCCTTTGAGTGGAGTTTTTTTGAGCCCGGAGCTCCAAATTCGATTTCTGCTTTAGTTTATATTTTAACAGTTAGACCCCTGTACTCTGGTTTGGATCAATTTAATCAATGATCTGAAGTCTCTCAATTTGTACCCATTAGAGTTTTATTTAATAGCAATATATAATAATAAACTTTTTTTTCCTTTTTATGTTCCCAACCGAATTTAAATCTTCCACCTCTAGATTAGAAATACGATGTCTTAACTATTAGACCACATGGTTGTCGTATATAATAAAGATTGATAATAATTAATCCTGCAGATATGAGACTAAATTTTTATTTATATATGTATGGGGTGCTGCTTTATAGTATGTACTTTGTCTTGATGAAAAACAAGTACATTGGTATGTTACAGCACACAACTGCGAAAGTGCGTTATGCATCGATGTATACACCATTCTTATTGCATTGCTCAATGACCTCATAAGATTACACAGCCTTGGCAGGTTACCATATCTTGTCTCTCTTTCAAACTGACTTGGATCATCTCTAGCTGCAAAATTATCTCCCCGAATGTTGGCCTGCAATCAGGATTCTTGTGCCAGCACTCCCGAAGAAGCCTGATAGGTGAAAAGTACTCATCATTGAAAATTTTTGGATTCTAAGTAGAAGGTGATAATCTCAAAACCTGTGGGGTGTTTACATGGCTCAAGAAATCTTTGGATTAGTTTATTGGCAGTAGATTGTTGAAGTGAGATTTTACGTAAGGTACAAGGAACTTACTTCCGGATTGGCTCAGGGTATATATTTGGGGAGAGTGGAGGTCGTGAATCTTCATATGCTCGCTTGTCTGCAACCTGTTCTGGGGTTTCTCCCCTATTTGACGGTCCTCCTTGCAGCATCTGTTAGCAGAATGCCAGAACCACACAGAGAGTCAAAAACTTAGCCACTCGTTTGAATATTTCCACCATCAGTCAACTTTTGACTGCCAATATTAGGTGAAACTTTATGGATATCTTCATAGAAAATGATAAGCTAGACCAATTTTTTTATAATTTAAGGTGAATTTCGTGTGTATCTTCAAACAACTGGATGATATCAGCAATAAAATGACGGTCAGCTCACGGAATGGGTACATTGGTATTCAAAACATAAACTCAGAGGTCTGTTGCAATTGACCAAACCAGAACGGACACTATTTTCTGACCTAAACGACAGGACCACAAGGATCTAATAAAACACACAATTGTGCTTCTTCTTATTAGTTATATGAGCTGTAGTAGGGCATACCTCATGTACTATTAAAGCAAAAGAGAAGACATCAATACTCTTTCCATATGATTCTCTACGGTACACTTCAGGTGCCATGTAACGATCTGACAAAGTTTGGATAAAGCATATCAGAAAATCAAGTTTGCAAAATCATATACTACTATGAAGCACAATACTTACAGGAACCAGTTCCCCCAGTCATTTTGTACCCTTGCGTATTCTTTTCTTGCAAGAGTTTGCTCAAGCCAAAGTCTGTGACTTTTAATGCCCTGCTTCATCTTGTAACACATTCCTGCATTGTTTGATGTAAAAGGTTCTATTTCTTTTAGATTTTGCGTGCAACTAAATATTTTAATAACATAGTCAAGGGAAGAAATATGTAGCATTAAACTACCTTGGCGTTAAATCTCGGTGGATTATGGCATGAGGTTTGTGACGATGGAGATAGTTCATGCCTCTGCAAAGTTTGCAGAAGAAACTGACAGATAATGTATTTGGTAGAAAGAGAAAATGACTTCATAATGAGAGTTGGTGCATAACGCATACCTTGCAATGTCCAGAGCATAAGCAACTGCTGTTAGAGGATCAAGTCTTCCTTTCTTTCTTAGTATATCATACAAACTTCCCTGTGAGTCCAGAGACAAAGAAAGTTTACAGATTAGACTAGAAAAAACAAAAATAAAGCCACAAAATACTTCGAATATAAATTATAAACTAACATTGCGAAGATACTCAGTGAGGACGATAAAGCGATTGGGGTGCTTGAGAACACCTAGAAACTGTACTATGTTAGGGTGGCGTAATCGTTGCCACAAACCTAACTCCTTCAAGAAGGAATTCCTGTGGAACAATAAATGGTGGCAATGAAAGGAAGAGAAATGCTAGGAGTTCAATTGGCTTCATTCTGAATTGTAAGTACGGTGAAAAAGCATTTTCACATCAACATCATGTTTGAAATTTCCATCGAAATGAAATTGTTTTAAGTTGCATAACCGCTAATATAACCAAGCACCTAATATTGTTAATATGAATTTCCAGAAGAATTGAGATACATGTGTACTGAGATTTAATAAGGCAAATTGTGCAAAAGACATCACTCTATTATGATCGATTGAAATCCCTGTTCAACGCTAAAGGTGGAAAAATATTACTCGGAGCGAAATAAGAAAACTTCAGGTTAAACATCGTATTTGTTCGAGTGCGCATGCTCAGGAACTTTCTTCACATCCAAGTGTAATAGAACTCACTTCACTTTTGGATTTGAAGCAATGGATGAACGGATGGTCTTTGCTGCAACTTCTGTACCCCTCCACTTCACCAAATAAATTTCCCCATATGCTCCCTGGAAGGCCTCAAGTTTAACACACACGAGAGAAAGTGATACTGACTACGAAGTACAAGAGGAAAAAGGAAAAGGTACTTCTCCGATAAGTATTGCTTGAGACATGTCCACTTCATCGAAATCGATTTCATAGCACAGGGTCTGGGAATCAATGCCCACCTGTCACAAAAAGACAAAGTAAGGATCATGCTAGCATCTCTAATGAGACTATGAAAGTACAACACAGGTAAATGAAAGAAACACAATTTTTTTTCTTTTCCAAGCGAACGAATAATCCACAAAGCATCTGTCTGAATAGTGGAGCAATACCGGATCAACACCGCCTCTGGATTCCAGTATCTTGCAAATATCCTTATGGCCAAAGCCTCGTGCGTCCGACAGTGGCTGCAAGTGTACTCATATGTATATCAAGTCTTATCCAGAAGCAGCACAAGAGAGAAGACAAAACGAAATCATGTCAAGTAGAGAATTTCGGAACACAAGGGAAGGAGTGAAACTTACAGTGCGACCCCAGCGATCTATGGAGTTGACATGAGCTCCTTTCTCAAGGAGTAATACGACTACTTGTGTGCAACCTTCACATGCTGCTAAATGAAGAGCCGTTCTCTTATCATAATCAGCAAGATTGGGCTGGACACCTTTCTCTAACTCCTGAACTACTCCTTCCTTGTCGCCCTTTCCGGAACAATAAAGCAGTCTATATGGACCTTTGGAGGATATTTTTGGCAACATCCACTGCTCAATAATTGGACATTCGAATCAGATCCAAAATACTACTCCTACTATAATGAATTCCTATTTACAACTATATATATATATCCTGATCAATAATTAATCACAAAAGAATACCTTTACAGGAAGAGGTGGGCAATCCGCCATGAACGAGTATAATTTGAGATTGGAATGAACATTGCAGCACTAAGCTAGGTAAATTTGTCTTCATCGTCTCGGAGTTAACGAGATTTCATCTATTTCGTGATTGGATTCTTTCTAATACAATACTAAAATCATTGTTTGTTTTCCTGCAAAGAAAGAAAATCACCCAAAGTTCGATTTTGACGAGGGAAATGGAAACTTGTATTAGGTGGCGTCTGATGTTTGACGTCTGGCGTTCCAATTTTAAACCGGTTTCGATTGAAAAGACGAGACTACCAGAACCGATCGACCCGGTCTGAGTCAGTCTGACTAATTAAAATTTTCCCTCCCAAAAGAATAAAGATGAAATTTAAATTTACCAATTAAAAATCAAAAACTTGAGCCGGTCTGGTCTGACTGGTTCGAAATCTCACAAGTGATTCAAATCTATTAGCACACCCACAGATTAGGATTCACCTTATGTTGTATTGACTTGTTTAATCTGTATTCCTCTTGCCGAATTGTTGTTATTTTTCCGGCAAACTTTCTTTCGGGGATATTTGAATGTACTCTAAACAAAGTTAAAATCAATCCATGTGTTTAAAAAAAAACAAAACACAAAGACTAGTATTGATATTTACCAAAACACAATGGACATAATATCATGCTATACCATTATGTTAAGACCTTAACTACCGGTTACTACCTCCATCTCAAAATACACGATGTTTTGATTCTTGTAGCATGTAATTTTACAGACGCTACAAATCAAAACATCGTGTATTATGAGATAGAAGTAGTATATTTTAATTTTTCACATTACGACATTTAGAGCATGCCGACGAAGATGAAGGATCTTTCGACAAAGATGAGAGGGACCAGTCGCCGTGTCCTAATTGCCAGTCCTATCTTGGAGAAGACTAGGGGGCCGATTGAAGGTGGTGACGAAAGGGTCATGGAGACCTCGAATTCCCCAACTCTTGATGCTCCTGAAACTGAACCAACTACTCCAGCCAAAGATTCAGCCCCTGCCGCCAAGTCTCCTTCTGCAACTAAAGCCTAATTCTGCTGGCTTTCTGAGAAAGCGGGCCTGCGTGCCCTTGATTTCGGCTTGTGTGCCACTGTATTGCTTGCCAAACAAATTTTTTATTGTTTATATGAATAATTTTTCTTCAATTTGTGCTGCTTTGCTTGAAATATCTGCTTGAAATATTTTTGTCTGAGGCTAGCTCGTAGCCTTCGGTCTTTAGTGACTCTGTATCATGCCTGTCCTAAAAAAAAGAGCCTCCAGCACTAGGTGATGCCTCAACCTTTACTGATGTTTAGCTTTGTTTTGCCGACTTAGGACTTAGCTTGAATTTTCGCTTAAATAAAAAGGTAAGGTCGGTGTGGCCGTAGCTCTTAGCCGACGTCTTAGTCCGCCTTATCAACGTACTGGTTTGGCACAATCCTCCAGATCCTCAATTTAGGGTATACCTGGTCCACGGCTTCAAGAGCGGCCATGAATCCCTCATACTACCGGCACCACATCATGTAGAACATACGTAGGGAAGCATCGCGGTCGAACTCCTCCGAGTTCCGATGCTCATCCATTGCCGTCTCGCGAGCAACCTGTACCTTGTCCCAGAGCTGTTTCTTATACTGGTCGACACCCTGCTCTGCCTCCTTAAGCTTTTTCTCGGCCACCTTCAGTCGCTTCTCAATAGCGGCCATCAACTCCTACTTTTGCTCGGCTTCCTCCTTGGCTGCCCTTAACTCCTCTCGTATGGAGCCGTACTCCATCAGCTCCTCCCTCATGGAGCTATACTCCCTAGCATTGAGTTCGGCCACTTCGGCCACCCTGAAGCCATAGTCAAGAGCCTGAAATTAGAACACAAGGCATTAGAGGATGAAAAACCGAAAGGGAGAAAAGTGAAAAAGAAGGAATCATGACTTACCAGTTTGCAATGGGCAAGGTTGGACCTCACCAGCTCATCCCAGCCCTTAGAGACCAAAGCCGTCTAGTCATCCTCGGCAACAGCCACCCAGTCCCATTCACCATCGGCCTGGGGTCCTCCATCAGAGAATTAACCATAAGCTCCAAGGCTACGACCTCCCACTATCTTAGTCCGTCTGGCTGGGGCCTTCGGCTTGAATCAAGAATGATAGAGCCGACGGGGGTAAGCTACTCACTGCGGCTAGAGCGACTGTTCCTTGGCCTCTTGGGTGGAGGAGGCTGCCTACCATCTACAACTACATGCCTCTTCCTTGGCCTCTTCCTCATGCCTGACAAGAAAAAAATTTAAAATTCAAAGTTCAAGACCGGTCCTTCCCAAGAGAAGTTGACCAAAGCCGAAGACAAAGACCCTCACGCCGATAAAAGCTCAAGGGCAAACTAGTCGGAGCAAGGCCAAGACCTACGTTGAGCCGACATTACTGCAACGAAGGATACGACTTTAGGCTTAACGCGACCCACGCGTCCAATAAAATCCCATGACGAGCAATATTTTTTCTATGAGACCGTGCGCTCTCCTACAAGAAAGGGGGCAAATGATACGACATAAGGGCTTTTAGGTAATTTGGACTGTGGAGCCGTAGGTGTCTTCGGTTGAGGATCAGCCAGGTACATGCAATGGCTCCGTCCCCTTTGCGAGGCCACGAGTCCGGGGGCACGGATACTGCCAGCCCCGCCCTCCTTAAGAGGCCGTAAGCTCCCAAAGCCAAGGAGACCTATGGTTCCCACTCTGCACAGGTCGCTTCATAGCACTGAGCATCCAAGAAAACCCTAATAGCTCCACTATATAAAGACCCGTCTTAGATGTCCAAAAGACAAGTATCTTTCGTAAGAGACACACACGAGATTTAGGGCATTACTCTCTCCATCTTGAAGTCAGACACTTCCCTCTCTAGACGTAAGATCCACCACGAGGCCATCGGTGTGACACCCTCTTCGCATGACCTCATCTAACGACACTTCCGCAGCTCCAGGATCAAGGCAAACTTAGAGAATGCCATTGGAGACCAGGTATCTATTTAGTAGCAGAAGACATTTGTCATTTTTAAGCTTTCAAGTGCAACTTTTACTTTAATATCTCTAACATTTAAGCAGCGGAGAATAACCTCACAAATCTATCAAGACACAACGAGTAATAAAACTAAATCCCAAGTTTAATACAAACATTCGACTCCCAATCCTCCCAAAATAAGTCTGAAATTCAAAATAGAAATCTAATGACACAATAAGCTCTGGTCAATTCCATCTCCAAGTACCTAGATAAAAGAGAAGCAAGCCGCTTAAACTAGAACTGCTCCTTTAAGCACCAATCTAACAACCTGTGGAGGGCGTATGAGATTTGTGGAAAATTCCGTGAGTAAACCGTTAATTATAGAAGGGTTTTATCCCTTCCCATATGTATATATGTATATGCATATTCTAGAGGTTACCCATATATGCATATACATTTACCCATATTAATATTCACAAGTGAATTTTACCAAAAATACCATTACCTGTATGTCGAGTCGAGCTTAACTCATAAACAAAACATTTATTCTTTAAGTAAAACAAATATCATGTAAAATATTTGCTACACATCAGCCCAAGCATAGGGCTTATAATCGAATCATGTGTAGTAGCCCCTTCCATGACCCAACGCCATTGTGATCACATGCCGACGTGGTAATTCCAATTATGGGTTAAGGCCCCGCCATTTCCCGATAATCGCCAATCCAATTACTCAATATTACATCAGTTAAGGCCCCGCCATTTCCCGATCAGTAGTGGTTCCATGTAATAAAAGCCCATTATTTTATTCCCGTACCCCGTCCATTATTGTTAATTAATTAAGTTCATTTCAGATAATTTTCCCATATATAATACAATCAGCTTATAATAGCTAATATATATATACCCATACATAATTTACATAGGAAAAACATCGCCAACTATAATTAAAAGCTTACTCATCAAAAATACTCAAATGAACTAAGTCTGATCCTCCTCCACAATCACAATAAAATCGTCAGCCAAAAATATGACGAGAAATATAAATTACCGATATTAAAAATCTTAACTAAATTTCTATATTTAATGCCATGCCATGAATAATTCAACCAAATGAAAGAACAAGTACATTTAACAATTATATAACTTTGATATTACTTAATTTAATCTCACAACTAACTAAACAAGAGTCTAATTAATCAGAATAATGCTCATAGAAATTATAGCGGACAGAGTAAGGATCATATGGATTTATTATAACCACTCTAATTTTTCTACACTTTCATTGAAAATTCCCATTTGCAGTATCGATCAAAACAATATGATCATACGATTTCTGATTCGGTCCAATCGAATTAAAATTATCTAATTAAGAGCAGTATTTAAAAAAAAAAAAACGAATAAAGGCAACTTTCTCCACTGACTAATTAATCCTACAAAAAACAAACACATCAGACCAACGATATGCAATAAGCACTGATTTTCTTGACTCACACAAACAAACAATAAAACAGTATAATCTTGCAAAATAATGATATATATGGCGATAGGACAAATCAAATAATAGGCTTTGACAATTTTATTGTTCAATAGAAAATGAGACTATACTCCATCGATCAATACTGTAGAGAAAGAAGAAAAGGAAAAGAAATTACCCAATTGTACCATTGCTTTATTTTTTTGCAAATCACAAATATTGAGTAGCAAAGATCGGAAGAAAAAGATACTGGTTTGGCTGCCGAAAATAGTTTGGGTGTGGCACGGAACCGAATGCCTACTATTAAGGATTCATATTTATATTTTAACCCTTACTAATTCCTAAGTTAATGTTACAGCCCTCACACATTTAATAGTTTAATTTTGACCTTAGTTGTTCTAAAGTTACAGAACAGCCTCACACTCTTACTAGCTTAACTCAGGCTTTAGTTCATGTTCAAATATAATCAAGTTATCAAAAATAAAACAAAAACTCTGTTATTATTCATGATCATAGTTAAAAATACATTTCATTTATTTTCTTAGTTGGTTTTTAGTCATCTAATAAAATTTCAATACACGAATTTAGCTTATAGTTTCAATGACGACAATACAATTTACAATCTCATATGCACGTGATATGCTCATGGATGCAAGTGATGCGTGATCTAAGACTGGCTTCCTAAGATAAAATTCTAATTTTCTAATAAATTGAGGACACGGGCGTTACAATCAGCTTCGTGACGAGCCTTGCAGGCCAGCTCCAGGTCGTAGACGCTCAAATACTTCTTAACCCCCATTCTGTTCTAAGTCTCTAAACCTAACTCGAAGACTCATTTGAAAGAGGCACGTGCTCTACATCTATATCTCGTTTGGAATCCGGTCGAAACACCTGCCATAACATGGCCTACTTAGAGGGATATGGGGAGTCCGACCCTCAACATCCGACAAACCTGCCCCAAGCGATTGGTCGTTTTGAACCTATTAGAAAATAAGACGCCTGATGATCGTTTGCCTGGCCCAATAGCCAGCCGACAAAGAGGCATCTCCACTAGGAATTGATTACCCTATACAGTGAGGATCAAGGACCGCGCTAGGGCCGTGGGTCGTCGCACATCTATGACCCTCGAAGCGTGGAGAAAAATAGCTAGAGGAAAGCATGCCAACTTCGCGAGCGACCTCCGCCATACCATGACCTCCGGAACATGCTACGCCCTAAGCGCAGGAGCACCCATGCAAGAGATAATCTCAAATCAGCTATCCTAGAAGAACACTGCCATCTCACACCTAGACGTAAAGGAAATCCCCGAGCTGTATTACATGTACCACAAAGACTACGACCACGTCACGCTAGAGTGTCGTCAGTTAAAGAAGGAGATTGATAACCTCATCCATCGGGGAGTCCCTCACTCGACCAGCCTGAGTGTTAAGAACGACCGAGGCCATGGTACCGATGCCATTGAGCCTCCCCGAGTCACCTACAATATCTATCGGGGGCCCAATCCCGATGCCCGAGACAACAACCTTTTAGCAAGGACCCAACCAACAACTCTTATTTTTTTTGCCGACAAAGATTCATGGATACTTATTGAGCCCCATGCCGACCCGCTATTGATAGCTGTGTAGATAGCCGGGGTGTCACTCAGAGAGTTTTAGTAGACGACTGAAGAGGCGTTGACATCCTGTACTACCCAACTTTCCTAGCTCTAGGATTCCGAAAGGAGCAGCTTACCCACGACAAGGAATAATTTATGCGGCCAATCACATTAAGCTCCCCGTAGTAGGAACCATTCAGCTCCCTATCACCCTAGGGCAAGTCGATCGCTGGATGACCAAAGGGGTCACGTGGATTGTTATGGAAGTCCCCTCAGGGTACAAAATGATCCTTGGAAGGGATGAGATAGCGCCTACAGAGGATTCACATCCCTTCTACATCAAGTCATGAAGTTCCTAACCTCGAATGGCATAGGATATGTTCGGAGAAATCAGGATGAAGCTCGCAATTGCTACTTCACCACCATCCGAACACAAGAGAGGTATCCGATAGCCGACCAACCAGAGTAGAGGACAATACAACAAGGCCCCATGTGCCATAAAGCCGTTCCCCTCAAGAGCACACTTGGACAAAGGGGCCACATACCTGACTTCTGGCCGGTCCAAGCTGTCGCCGTAGGACCAAGAAGGGCCATTGGCAATCCTCAGCGCGACCATCACCGCTCAGGACTTTTTCCTAGGTACTTTGCTTTCGAGGAAAACAACTGAACTGCATCGCCTCTTGGACGTGTCCTGGGGATATGGTCAACAACCAGCCCAAGGGCGTATGGGCCTAACGCAACTTTCCCGCAAGCAGAGGGGAGTAGAGCAGCCTTCCAAAAATTCGAAAAGGAGGATCTTCAGGGCACAGGAGACTGGAGTAAGTATCAACGAAGCCGGCCTCAATCCCAACAGTAGCCGTTCAAGGAATACAGACTCTCGGCCGCCCTCGCCTTAATCAGGTTACCACCAAAAAACTAATGTTAAGCATTTTCTATGAATGCGAACCCGAAAATAGGGTGGTATAATACATCGAAAGGGTTGAGGGCCGAGGCGGTTTGTCCTATGCCCGTCAGACTGAAAGGCAATAGACACCAGCTGGCTACACCAATCGAGCCTTGGCTCCTGATGCGAACTAGGTCGCCTCAACCGAAAGAGAAATAGCTACCGCCTCCTTGGAAGTTAACGCTTTCAAGTTGACAAGTTTAGCCGGAAATGAAGAAAAACTATTGGATATGCTTAGCTTAGCCAAAAAGGTGAGGATCTCAAGCGAAGAATCTGCTGAGGGCCAAAGAAGACCATATCCCTGAATAACGGACGATCAACAAGCAGCACAAGACTACCTATAAGGAACAATGTCGTCCGAGAGCAAAAGTGGCAATGAGTGCCAACAAGGAAGCATCCATTAGAAGGCCTCTGAAGTTCCGTAGGACCAGAAGCATCCATGTATTTTGTTTTTGTTTTCACAAATGTCAAAAGTCTTTTTGTTTAAAATGAAAATCCCAAAGCTCTTTGGTCTTTAAAAATGTTCATATTCAAATATGTTATTTTATAAAGGTCATTCCGGAACCAAACAGAGAAGGCGCAAAGGGCACTGATGAGTGTTCTCAAGCTCCCTCTACCAAAAAAAGGAAGAAGCCTTGATCAAGTCGTACATTAGTTTCGGTTAGGGTTGATATGTTTGGAAAATAGAAGTCTTCTGGAAAACCTCAGCCCAGGAAGATGCACACCCTAAAAAAGAACATGCACACAAGGCTTCTCAGGACTGGGACAATTGATCGACATACTTATATTTCCAAACAAACTCTATCGAAATAAACAGATGCACTTTCTAAAGACGCACATAAGTTCCCTCCCAACTTAGAGCTGGCGACAGACTTGTTTCTCTACACAACCCCTGCTAGGGAAAGTGGCTACACAAACTAAGGACCTTTTCAAGTAAAGGTAAACTAAGGACCTTTCCATGCAAAGGGAAATCGAAGGCCCCCTTGGTCAGGGGGTGTCCTAAAACTCTTCCCAAGTGAAGGGTATTTCCTAAGATCTCCTTTGACGGGGGTACTTCAAAACCCTTCCCAAGTAAAGAGTATTTCTTCAGACCCCCTTTGCTAGGGGCACTTCAAAATCCTTTCCAAGTTAAGGGCATTTCATAAGACCCTCTTTTGATAGGGCACTTTTGAAAAAATTCTTCCAAAGTGAAGGGTATTTTCTAAGACTCCATATATTGGAGGAACTTTAAAAAACCTCCCTAATTGAAGGGTATTTCCAAAAATCCCTTTTGATAGGGGCACTTTAAAACTCTCCCCAATTGAAGGGTATTTCCTAAGACCCATTTTTTTTGGGAAACTTTAAAACCCTCCCCAAGTGAAGGGTATTTCCTAAGACCCCTTTTGCCGAGGAAACTTTAAAACACTTCCCAAGTGAATGATATTTTTTTTAGACCCACTTCACTTGGGGCACTTCCTAAAGAAAAAATATCTTAAGATCTTCTCTCAGAAGCTATGACGGATGCTAAAACTAATGCCCGGATATATAGATGCTACCTAAACATTCGAGTAGGGGCCGTACATATAGTAACCTACATATAGTAAGTACATGAAAGAGAAATCCATAGCAAAATTAATAATATCCGACAAGCCTAAGAAAATTAAAGGAGCACAGGCGCTTGTTTTGACTTGATCCGAAACGTAGTAGAGGTAAGGAGCACGTGGCTCTTTCTGATCAGTCTTTGAGTTATGTTTTGGACTTAGAAAATAAAGGTGGGTGAGAAGAATTTGAGCGACTACTGCCTATCCGGGCCTACGAGGCTCACCACAAAGCTGAGCGGCTATGTGGTGGATCTCCAGTCTAGTGAGGGAGTGATCTTTCTTGTAGAGAGAGAGTAAGTGCCCTAAGTCTCTTGTGTGTCTCTTAGAATAAGTCTTAGCTTACTTTAGACATTTGAGAAGGGACTTATTTATAGGGTAGCTTGTAGGGTTGACTTGGACTTTCAGTGTTATGAAAGCGACCTGTATAGTTGTGAGGCCGTAGGTCTCCTCGACTTTGGGGCTATAGCCATGGCCATGATCTGTTCGGCTTCACGTCTGGCCTTCTTCCTAGCGTTCTTGCTCTTCGCAGTTTCTTCTCCACCGATGATCATGTTTATCACACCTCCACCTGCCGGCATTGCGGGAGCCGGTGGCAGAGTTCTGTCACGGCTATCTGTCCTTTTGGCATCATTATTGTAGTTTCCTCGACGCGGGGCCCCTTCGTTCCTTTGATCGACATTTTTGCCCCTATCATCAGTCTTTTTGACGTAGTTGTTTAACTTTCCTTGAAAGATAAGGTGCTATATATCATCTTTTAGTTGTTTGCAATCCTTGGTGGTAATACGGTACTGCTTCTTTGTGGTAATCACAATAGTGGTCACTTCTTCTACGAATCGCATCCGACCTCATGGGCTTAGGATACCTGATGGCCGTAGGGTCAAATTTTTTGATAGCCATTAAAATACGGCCTCAAGTTGTGTTAGGAGGGGCATGATTGTAATAGCGGGGAATTTCCTGTCCGTGATCTTCACGGGCCTTGATCTCTGTGATCTCGACTTCTCTTTCTGTCGTTCATATGGTTCTTGTGGAACAACCTGTTCTCCTGAGGGCGAAACCTTCCGGTCTTATAGTCCCTGAGGACGTCTTCTACCCTCATTTCTTCTTTGACTATATCGGCTAACTCAGTCATAGAATTTTGTTGCCTCTTGGTCAACTGAACTTGTAGAGACTCACTAGTGGTCCCGTTAATGAGAGCGGACCTCGCGAAGACGATGTTGACGGCTTCGCTTATCGCATTGCATTCGTTCTGAAAATGTTGGAAATACTCCCATAGGGTTTCTTCTTTCTTTTGCATGCATTTCAGTATGGTCACCAGATATTTGTCCTTGAGCTATCCCCCCTACAAATCTGTTGACGAACGAGGCAGCCAGTTCGACAAAATATGATATCGATCTAGAGGGTAACATTTGGAACCACACTTGTGCGACCCCTTCGAGCGTTATGGGGAAGACTCATCATTGAATAGGATCCGGTACGTTATGGAGGTTCATAGCATAATCAAATGTCATCACATGAGCTGCTGGGTCGCCCTCTCCGTTAAATTTCTGTAGGTTTGGCATTTGCCACTTTGCTGCCGGAGGTTTTTCCATTATCCTCTGCACGAACGGAAAAGGAGCCGTGACATGATTGGGCACAGCTTCGCCTATTCTCCCCTAGGTTGGAGGCTATGGGATCTGAGCACCATTCCTAGCATATGCTTGGGGTGCGGCCAGATAGAAATCGTAACGGCCTGACGGTTGTCCCATTTGATATTGTGGATTGCCCATTTGGGGGTTTGCTCCAAACTATTGAGCATCTTAGTTTGGCGGCGCTAGATGATATTCGGCATTGTGCACAACCATATTAACTAGGGCCGGTGGCGGCATTTGGCCATTACATGCTTGAAGCCAGCGCTGCACTTTCGACTCAATCATTCGACTGACGGTGTCGGTTTAGTGAGAGTGGCCGATTGATCCTTTGGCTCAATCTTGCTGCTTTCAGCCAACTTGGTGGCTGTTTTCTAAGAGGTGCACATTGAGGATCATCAAGAATGTTGTTCTGGCTGCTACGACTCCTAGCTATTAACCTTTCTTTTAGGTTCCGGGCATAACGGATGCGTCCTTAGGCATTCGTGATTGGAAGGGTGAATTCTTTCCCTTCTCTCTGCGCCGCGTGAGCGAGTCGCGCAAGTCAGTCACGGGACAGACTCTGCTGCGTGCATTGCGATTCGTTATCGAATCTCGAAGGTCTCCTTCAGGCTGATGAGAACGAGTCTGAGGACGGGATGGATCTCCGCTAAGGAGGATATAGTCGACTCCGACGTGGTTTTCTCCTTCTTTGGGAGGAGCGTGCTGCAAAGCTGGAGCCCTCGAATTCACAGTCATAGGAACATTTCCTGAAGAGCGACTGGAGGATTGACCTAGTTCTTGATTTAAGGCTTCTAGAATGGGGTTGTCAGTATGTTCAAGGTCAGCTCCTTCTAGGGATAAAGGCTGGTCCTGATGGATTACCATGTCAGTACGACGAGTCATCTTGTGATGACGACCTTCTCCTGCCAAATCTTCATCATGCTCGGCATCTGCCTTATTGCCAGCGCGGGCAATTGCTGATCTGGTGCGCATTCTTTGTAGAATAGTAGGAGCAGGTTAGGTTAGCTTGTAAAGGAAGTTAAACCAAAAATGCAATCGTAGTTTGAACTTGGAAAAACTCGATGAAGACCAATATTTCGACTTGATCCAAAATGTAGTAGAGGTGAGGAGCATGTGCCTCTTTTCGATCAATTTTCGAGTTAGGTTTTAGACTTAGAACAGAATGAGGGGTGGGAAGTATTTGAGCGTCTACAGCCTATCTAGGCCTACGAGGCTCACCACGAAGCCGAGTTGCTACGTGGTGGATCTCAAGTCTAGTGAGGGAGTGATCTTGTTTCTAGAGAGAGTAAGTGCCCTAAGTCTCTTGTGTGTCTCTTAGAATAAGCCTTGGCTTACTTTGGACATTTGAGAAGGGTCTTATTTATAGGATTGACTTGGACTTTCAGTGCTATGAAAAGCGACCTGTACAGTTGTGAGGCCGTAGGTCTCCTCGGCTTTGGGGCTATGGCCATGGCCATGATCTATTCAGCTTCACGCCTGGCCTTCTTCCTCACGTTCTTGCTCTTCGCAGTTTCTTCTCCACCGATGATCATGTTTATCACACCTCCACCTGCCAGCATTACGGGAGCCGATGGCGGAGTTCTGTCATGCCTATCTGTCCTTTTGGCATCATTATTTTAGTTTCCTCGACGCTGAGCCCCTTCGTTCCTTTGATCGACATTGTTGCCACCTCCTAGTAAAAGTCTTCTCCCAACTTTCGAGCCGGGGAAACAAAAAAGTACCTCACCCTCTACTTAGTGCTCATCCCCTTCTTGATACGCACCAAAATGGGTGGGCGCTTGTCCACTTCAATTCTATAAAACCAACCTCGTTGGTAGGAAAGGCCTCTACAACACGATAAAATCATGAGATGACAAAAAACGATTACAAAACAAAATGCATACCTAAAACTAAGAGCTGAAGGATAAAATAAGCTTTGATGCACATATTGCAATTGGAAACTCACCTTACCTTCATGAAGATTTCTCTCTCTCAATGCCGTAAAGATTCTCACATGGAAGTCAACATCACGCCAAACATTATATCGCTTAATTAAAATGAAATATCTCAAATGTTGGTTGTGAAGGACATATATTTTGTTTCAAGGTGCATAAAAAGTTGAATATGGAATGAATGTAAAAACAAATGACTGAATGAAAGGAATATTGATTATGAAATACTATCAATTATTTGGCATTCATTCATACTACACATACTAATTAACATCTCGCCTTGTTCTCTTTGCACTCTAACCTCAAAATGTTCACCTCGACTTCATAAATTAAATTTGAAGAAGGATCCATCATACTAGCATTATAGGTGATATTTAAAACACCCTACCCTACACATATGATAACACTTTACTTTCATAACACAATTAGTCATACCTACAACAAAACCAACTAGATTTTAAATCTATCAATTATCTCATCTATTTGTATTTGTTGAGAACAAAGAACCAATAGATATTCTCAGTGCTAATATATAGAAGTGGTATCAGAACAATACTTTTTTCTTTTCACACACTCGACCAGTACTAGATTTACTTAAATAATTTTCTTTAATAAATAAATATATAATCATTATCGTCTTTGCAAGTATAATAGGTAAGAATGCATGATCAAGTTCAAATCTATCATCAGTTTCATAAAATATGTGAAAAGAGGGTACTTGATAAGAAAATCTGTAATCTTTGAGGATGATACAGTCTCATATCTGCAATTGTGCTCATAACAACTAACAAATCCTTCCACTTTTGATAGATTAGCAATACAATTACCTTCTTCATCATCATAATCTAATTTGATCTCCACAACTTCATATTTATACGGTGGTGCATTTTTTTCGGGTGGCCAAACATAGCCCAAATCTCTCCGTCTTTCGATATATATGAGGTGAACATTTCTACCTATACCTCTACTGAATTACACAAGATGAGAGAATATCAATTGATAATCAAACAAATGGCTGAATGAAAGCAATATTGATTATGAAATACTATTAATTATTGTGCATTCGTTCATACTACACATACTACTCATCTATTTGTATTGATTGAGAACGAGAACTTCTGAGACCTTTTTAGTGCTAAAACATAGAACCGATATCTGAGCGGTGTTTTTCTTTTTCCATACTCTCTACCAATGCCAGCTTGACTTGAACAATTTTCTTAAACAAATGAATTTCTTATCTTCCTCATTTTTACAAGTATCATAGGTAAGAATGCATGATCAAGTTCAAATCAATCATTGTTTTGATTAAATATGTGAAAAGAGGGTACTCGATAAGAAAATCTATAGATTAGAAATATAATTTCATCATCATCAAAATCTAATTTGATCGCTACATCTTCATATTTATACGAGGGTTCGTGTTTTTTCGGGGTGGACAAACATAGCCCAAATATCTACTTCTTTCGATATAAGAGGTGAACATTTCTACCTTTCATGAAGACTTCTCTCTCTCTCAATATCGTAAAGATGCTCACAAGGGAGCCATCATGATATCGCTTAATTAAAATAAAATATCTCAAATGTTGGTTCTAAAGGACATATGATTTGTTTAATGGTGGAGCATAAAAAGTCGAATATTGCATGGATGCAAAAACAAATGGCTGAATGAAAGCAATATTGATTATGAAATACTATCAATTATTGGGCATTCGTTCATACTACACTTTCTACTTAACATCCCACCTTGTTCTCTTTGCACTCTAACCTTAAAATGTTCACCTCGACTTCATACACAAAATCTGAAGAAAGATCCATCATACTAGCATTATAGGTGATTTTTAAAGCACCATACCCTATACATATGATAACACTTTAGTTTCATTACACAATTAGTTATACCTACAACAAATCCAACTAGATTTTAAATTTATCAATTACCTCCTCTGTTTGTATTGGCTGAGAACGAGAATTTCGGAGACCTTCTTATTGCTAAAACATATAAGCATTATCAGAGTAGTGTTTTTTGTTTCCACACTCTCTACGAGTACCAGCTTGACTTGAACAATTTTCTTAAACAAATGAATGTCTTATCTTCTTTGTCTTTACAAGTATCATAGGTAAGAATGCTTGATCAAGTTCAAATTTATCGTTGTTTTCATTTAATATGTGAAAAAAGGGTACTCGATAAGAAAATGTATACATATCTGAGGATGATATAGTCCCATATCTGCAACTGTGCTAATAAAGACTAACAAATCTTTCAACTTTTGATAGATTAGCAATAAAATAACGTTCGTCATCATCAAAATATAATTTGATCTCTACATCTTCATATTTATACGGGGGTTCGTGTTTTTACTGTTTGACAAACATATCCCAAATCTCTCCTTCTTTCGATATACAAGGTGAACATTTCTACCTTTACCTCTACCGAATTGCACAAGATGAGAGAATATTAATCCATCATCAACCTCGCGATTGTCTTTCGCATTGCCATACTTACCACATGCAACCAGCAAACCCTCTTGAGCAGTACGACACTTTTGCCAACTGATCTTGAGCTTGCATCTTGTGGATGCTTTATCCTTCACTAAAGCGTATGATCTCGGCATCACATCCAAAATATCATATACAACCCACACTTGGTTCTCAAGAAAATAGTCTTCTAATATGTCCTTGTCAATATGATATTCTGAGTCGGGAAAATGGTAGTCACACCTAGAGTTTGAGGGAAATATGGAATCATTATGATCTGACATTGTTTCCCTAGCCATATCACCACCATGTTCTTCTATCTCAACATTTTTACTTCTCTTTATTGCATGCATTAGCCAGATTTTCAACTTTTGAGCTTTCCCACATGAGGTTTGGTTGATATTCCTCCATCCCCCTCATCTTATGCTTGAGATATTCCACCATTTTTCTTCTATCTCATCATTTCTGCTTCATACTTCTCCATCCCCCTCCTCTTGTGTTTAAAATATTTCTTCACAACGAGCACAAAACGTTCCCTAGACTAAGCTCGACATGCAAAGGAAGTGCCACAGTTTGCAGAATGACACTCGATTTGGATTTTGGGGGAACTTGGGATGTCAGGTTTAGGCAGAGCTTTAGAGTCTTTAGATTGATCAATTTAAATCCTTAGGTATGAATAATAATCAGGAAACTCCATAAGATTTCCCTGTCAACCATAAACCCTACTTCTTAATCCTTGTGCTGACCATAATGTAGAATCCTAAAAATTATAGAGGAGGAAATAAGATAGACATGAACAAAACACCATATGCGCTCAAGAAGAGAAATTTATGATTTGTGACAAAAAGACCTTACTTATTCTCAACTTTATTTAGTAGTGATAGAATTCCACGTTAGGTTATGGTTAGGTTTGATTAGGAAAGATTCGCTTCTCGAGATGTTCGGTCATTCGAGATAGAGAAGGGACAGGGAGAGACAACACATGGGAAGAAAAAGATTGATTTTGCAGTTCAGGTCAAACAAGCAGAAGGATGGCATGAAAAATGATTTCATACGATGAAAGGAATGAAAAAGATGATAGTATTGATAACTATATATTATGTATAGTTATCTATATCTTTATATCTAATATTTTGTACGTTATTGATTAAATTAGTTGTTTTTTATTTGTATTTTACTTTGATTTTATTATTTCATGTCATTGTAGGAATCGAGCTTCAATTGGTCATTATATGGTTAATTGAAGCTGAATTTAACTTCAAGGTCTGTGATGGCTGGATTCCTAAAGTTAAGGACTAAACTGACTAATTATTCAAAGCTTTAGACTTAAGGGCAGACTGTATAACTTCTCCTAAAGCTGACGTAGAGATGTGCTTTTCCTAATTGATTTTGGTTTGACTTTGACCTAATTAATTAGGAGAAGACATCGAAGTATAAAACAAAAGGAAGAAGACGGACGGGAAGTAGGCCACCACACACAATAAAATAAGGTTTTCGCGAGAGGGGAGCACGACGCAGTGCATTAGAGGCGATGGAGTTCCGTGGTCTCTTACCTTCGTAGTTGTGTAATTATAATTTGCTATTTTTCGTCTTGTTTTTCCTACATGAACATGAGTAGATAATTTACCTTTTATAGGGCTAGATGAACCTTTAATCTAGCCGGTGTGTTTCTATTATCGTATTTGGTTATTTGAATAAATTAGTTTCTCTTATAGAATGCTTAATGCTTTTAATTGCTTAGCTACCAATTTAATTGTTTGATTATCCTTTACAAGATCTTGGAAAAGTGCTCTTAGGATTAGAACCTGAATAAGAGTTCATATGATAAATATTCGTTAGGTCGAAGACGTTATTTGCCTAGAGGATAAGAATATACCGATAGGTTGTATGAACCTAGCTTGATCTTTGATTGTTAATGCTTTTGTTATACCTTTTAAGACCATGGGAACATGAGTATTAGGGAATTATAAAAATCAATCAAACTGAGTATGATGATGTTACTAACATTGGTGATGATTAAAGTAGTAGTCTAAAGCCCTAGAATCATCTCTCTCTTTATCCATTTATTTATGTTATTGTGTTGTTATTTTATTTTCAATTCATCTATCAATTATGTTGTTTGGAAAAATTTATAAAAGGATAATACTAGTACTTAGTGACGACTTAAACCAACTCCTCGTGGGATCGATACTCTACTTACTCTTTGTTATTTGTGGCGACACGAGCACTTGCGTGCGGTGTAAAATAGCCGAACAAGTTTTTGGTGCCGTTGCCGGGGAGTTGCGGCTAAGTTAGTCATTAATATTAGGAAACATTTTTGTT
Source organism: Rutidosis leptorrhynchoides (assembly GCF_046630445.1). Classification (NCBI taxonomy): domain Eukaryota; kingdom Viridiplantae; phylum Streptophyta; class Magnoliopsida; order Asterales; family Asteraceae; genus Rutidosis; species Rutidosis leptorrhynchoides. The sequence continues at coordinate 26,954 of NW_027266437.1, read as the reverse complement.
AATTTGATTCAAACTTTAATTTTTATTTTTGCATATTTTATTTCTTTTAATTTTTTAGAGCAATCTGCGTTATGTCGGTGTTGAAGTGTGCAGGAAGGATTTGATAGAGAGACTTGTTAGATAGTGATTCGATTCCCAATGTGAGATTTGAAGAATCATTCGTCAGGCTGAAAGACGTTAAACCAACCGCTCCATGGGCGACAACCCATGGCTTCACCCTTTGTAACGTATTTCTTTCATTTTCTTTAATTTATGTCCTTTGATTTAGTGTATTTCATCTTTGTTAAGTCTATTTATTTTATGTGTTTGAGTTGCATGTGTGGAATGTGGTTTGAGTTGAGAAGTCAATGGTATCGTTTGAACTACAATGCACTGAACTTGGATAAGAAAGAAATGCTAGTTATGATGCATCAGTGTATTGGATGATTGTTGAAATGGAACTGATTTCATGCTATGATGCAACTATGCTTAATGAGTAGGATTGAGATATAACATCTGAGTTATGCCTTGAAAAGTTGACGCTTTGCCTGATATAAATCTTGAAATTGGGATTTCTCATGAGTTGAATGCTAAATGTGTCTGATTGGCTTTTGAAATGATATTTTAGTTAATGCAATCTTAGGATGTGATAGAAGGCAATTTAGGTTTGAGCTACTAATCCAAAAAGCCACTAGCCACTTTGAGCCTGACCACTTCTTTGATTAACTTGTTACAAACCGAAAAGCTCTCGATGTGTACTGACCAAATTACCCGTTTTAATGTCTTATGTGCTGCTAAGAGTAGTATAGAGGGGGTTTATATGTTAGATATGCCGAACTTACATGTAAAGACCATGCCATGCTTGTATAAAATGATTTGTGAAATTGTGGGAGATTTTTTTTTTTTTTTAAAAATAGTAACAAATCGGTAAATAAATCGGAAAATATATAAAAAGAAAAGATAATAAATAAAAAAAAGAAAAGAAAATATAGAGCTCACCAATTTTGTTCTTGATTTGCATTGGCATGGTTAAATTGATGAATTTTGGGTAGTTTATGTACTCTTTGAGTGATGAGTAGTCATTTGTTTAGGGTGCTTTGAAACGTCGATAGTTCGGAAACTGGGGCATCAAAGGGTTGGGATGTGAGTATGGCACATAAGATATTAAGACCTTACATCTCAATAAGCCAAATCTATCCAAACACTTGACCATATGTTACAATCGAAAGCCAAAGACCTTCATGATTTTATGATTGTGTTGCTGCATTAGTAGAAATTATGATGAAAGACTAGCATTCGACATCCTCCCGAGCATTGCATAACTTGAATTTTATGTTGATATACTGAAAATTTTGTGCAGGGATGAACATTTTTACTTACTGAAATAAATTTTCACTGCACGAGTGCATGAGGGAAAAGTAATCTCTATTGAGTTTTGAGCAAATTGACTAATTAAATTGTTGAGAGATTGAAGTGTTCATCAATTCATATAGTGTTTTTAGCTAGGAGTTCACTTTTTGATGGTGCATGATTGTTGATTAGCGAGCATATATGTCATGCTTGCATTCCACAATAATGAGGTTTTGATGACTTGATGATGACTATGTTCCCACACATGCATTAGGTTGTTTGCATCTTAGGTAAACTTGCGACAAGGTAAATTTGCGACATGAGATGACAGAAAACGATTACAAAACAAAATGCATACCTAAATCTAAGAACAGAAGGATAAAATAATCTTTCATGCACATATTGAAATAGGACACTCACCTCACCTTGATGAAGACTTCTCTCTCTAAATGCCGCAATGATGCTTACAAGGCATCCAACATCACGCCAAACATGCTATAAATATTGATTCTGAAGGACATATAGTTTGTTTCAGGGTACACAAAAAGTCGAATATGACATGAATGCAAAAATAAATGGCTGAATGAAGCAATATTGATTATGAAATACGATCAATTACTGGGCATTCGTTCAAACTACACATACTAATTAACATCCCGCTTTGTTTCCTTTGTACTCTAACCCCAAAATGTTTCAGTCGACTTCATACACGAAATCTGAAGAATGATCCATCATACTAACCTTATAGGTGATATTTAAAATACCATACACTTCTTTCATGAAACAATTAGTCATACCTACAACAAACCCAACTAGATTTTAAATATATCAATTACCTCCTCTATTTATATTGGTTGAGAACGAGAACCTCGAAGACCTTCTTAGTGCTAAAACATAGAAGCGGTATTAGAGCGGTGCTTTTTCTTTCTACACTCTCTACCAGTATCAGCTTGATTTGGACAATTTTCTTCAACAAATAAATATCTTATCTTCTTCGTCTTTGCAAGTATCATACGTAAGAATGCATGATCAAGTTCAATATCCTTATTTTCATTAAATATGTGAAGAGGCTACTCGATAAGAAAAATCTATACAGCTCTGAGACTAACAACTGTGCTCATAAAGACTAATAAATCCTTTCACTTTTGATAGATTAGCAATACAATTACCTTCGTCATCATCAAAATCTAATTTGATCTCTACAACATCATATTTATACGGGCTTCGTGTTTTTCTGGGTGGACAAACATAGCCAAAAACTCTCATTCATTTCGTTATACGAGGTCAACATTTCAACCTATACCTCTACTGAATTGAGCAAGATGAGAGAATATCAATCAATAATCAATCTCGCGATTGTCTTTCGCATCGCCATACTTACTACATGCAACTGGCAAACCCTCTTGAGCAGTACGACACTTTAGCCAATTGATCTGGAGCTTGAATCTTGTGGATGCTCTACCCTTCACTAGTGCGTATGGTCTCGACATCACATCCAAACTATCGTATGCGGCCCACACTTGGTTCAAAGGAAAATAGTCTTCTAATATATCCTCGTCAATATGATATTCTAACTCGGGACAGCAGTAGTCACAACAAAAATTTTGAGGGAAATTTGGAATCATTATGATCTTACGTAGTTCCCCTATCCATATCACCACCATTTTCTTCTATCTCAACATTTCTGCTTCTCTTTATTACATGGATTAGGCAGATTTTCAACTTCTTTGAGCTTTCATACATCAGGTTTGGTTGATATTCCTCCATCCCCCATCTTGTGCCTGAAATATTTCACCATTTTCTTCTATCTCATCATTTCTGCTTCATATTTTGTCCATCCCTCTTATTTAATCCTAATTAAGGGCATAAGCCGAGGGTTAGAAGACACTTATGAATAATTATGGGTATTGGGCAGCAAACTAGGAATTGACAAGTAGGAATTTACAATAGTCACACATAGAGGGGAGAAAACGTGGATTAGTATTATCCTAGATTCTTTATCATTAATAGTTTCATTTCATATAACTGCTTTGCTATTTAATTTCTTTAGTTTAATTATAACTCTCATAACTAGATTCTGTTTAAACAATTGCTGAATTTCGATAGCTAGTACTTGGTTTATATTCTTCACGATTCCCGGAGATTGATAACCAGACTTCACAGTCCCTTTACTACTTGTTGACACACGTGGACTTGCGTGTAAGTGATTTTAGCCCAACAAGCTGAAAAAGGAACAAAAATTATGTTGAGAAATCAAATCAAGAATCAAATCATTTAAGAAGGAAACATAATCACATCATTTACTTTCTCGTTAGCTTTTGAATTGTTTTGCGTTTGAATCTATACTTGTGTCAAACCAATCTACAACGTTTATATGCTCCAACAGTTCAACCTAGATCAAATCATTACCAAGAAATGTTCTTCCACATTTATGATAAAGCAATACTGATCGAATCAAATATTTGACTCTGGATTGTTTCTGCAAGGAACAACACTCGCTGTAACAATTGAATCGGTTGCTACTTATCCTAGAGTTAGTGCCATTATTTGAATCAACACAAACACTTATTTCATTATCTTTAGATTATTTGAAGACATAAATCACATATATCAATATCCGTGAGACTTATTACTAGAACGTCAGCCTTGTTGATTCCGTTTAACTCCAATATAGTTATAATTGATCTATCTTCAAAGTCTTAAGCACAAACTTACGTATCTAAAAGAGACGTTCATCACAAACAGTTTATCTCACAATCACATCATCAGATATCTAGATCACTAGATCTATAGATTCACATATTGCTTACTCTTGCTGACATATCTGGTTCATTATCAAAAATACTAAATCAGATCTGATACACTGGAGTATCAACTAAAATGAATCAGTGCAGACTACACTAGTTAAGTATCAGCTCAACTGAACTAGCCTGCCATCATTCAACACTAAGTCTCAGTTTCTACCGTCATCTAGAGGGGAGAGTTAGGCGACATCAATTTACTAGACTAAGGTGCACCAGCAGATTGTAGACTACGCTTTGAAAGTTCTAGTTCAGTTCTTACTGAACTGTCTCTTTATAGTTTATTGCACTTAGTTTATCTTTTGGTTGTAAACGAGTTTGTTAGTACTAGTCCAGTAGCATGTACTTGTTTATTATCTTTAATAATTTATTGTATTCTGAATCAATTTATTAGATCTCTAGTTATAAACTTTGTTAATTCATATCATACTACTTTATTACATTTATTGTGTCTAGGATTATCTTTAGATTGATAACTGTAATATGTTTAGTTAGTACTGATTAATTATCCACTACTATTTAGTATCTAACTTAAGAATAGATTCTTAAATCTGTGTTTAGTTTATTCTTAACTAGATCATTTGTAAATCTGATTAATCACTTTGTTAAAAAAGAAATTATATTTAGGTGATTATTAGATTCGGTTTTCAATTGTATCTCGTTGAGTTGTCATATTAGGTGACATAGTCGAAAAGAGTAAGGGCTATCAAATTTGATCCAAAGATCACTGCCATCGAAGAATCTAGTGATATAAGCACACTTCCTTAAACAAAACTCAAAGGAAATCTTATGGCATTTGAATTGAAGAACAAAGAGAAAGCTAAAAGAAGACAAGGAGACAAAAATCTTGTATCTGTTTCTGAAGCATCCACTTCAAAAGGTACATAATTACACAATTTGTCAGATGAAGTCATTAAGGAGTACCTTAGCATAAAGAATTTTGATCGAGAATTAAGAAAGAGGAACCACAGGTACAAGAATCCCAAGAAATTCAGAAATAAAAAGGAAGAAAATTCATCTAGTTCTTCTAAATCCAATATCATGAATGTAAAGGATACGGTGATCTAAGATTTGAATTTGCAAATACTTTCAAAAAGAATAACAAAAATAGATCGTACAAAGCATGTCGGACTGATGATAGTAGTAATGACTTTTTATCATCATCATCAGAAGAAAATCAAACATAATGTTGCTACATTGGACTATAAAAGAACCAAACTAAACATTACATCAAGAAAGAGAAGACATTGCAAGCAAGCACTAGGCAAGATAACACAAAGGAATGCAACAATGACTTGAGCAGATCCTACTCAACAAATAAAGATTTCAAGAAAGAAGAAGACGATAAAGAAGTCACAAGTGCTGAAGAAGGAGACAATTCACGAAACAATAAAGAACTTAAGAAGAACATCAGGTATTCAACTTCATTTCTTTCTCAAAGCTCAGTAGATACTCAAAAAGAATCTAAACCAATAAAAATTAAATATTGCAATTTTGAAATTCTTTGAAATTTCTCTTTTGCAAATAAATTCTATAAACAATGATGTACTTAAGAACTTGAATATCTAGAACATCCTTATTGTTTTTGTGATAATGGTGAAATAAAAAATAAAAAGGATGTTTAACTTGAAAAGAAAATAAAAACATTAGTGTAAATTGAGTAAAAAAGAAAAATAACTGCTGAAGTACAAAGAACAAATTAGGAAGACTCAAGAAACATTCTCTAGTTCTAATGTTTAAATGCTAAATGAAGGAAGATCTTATGCAAGAAGGAGAGCTAGTCAATAAAGTGATGAAGCTCTTATCATGGAGAAGAAAAGGCAAGTAGTTTCCTATCATTGTGGGATTCCTAGACATATTCGATCACACTGCCATAAGTTGAAGGATCAATGTAAGCAAAAAGGAGAACAATGGAGGCCTCGACAGACACCTTGTCTAATAATTGACCTAACAAATGAGAAGAGGACGAAGACTGAAGGCACTCTTGGAAATGGGAGATATTATAAAGGTAAATCACGCTAAACATTGAGTACCCCCCAACAAGAATTCATCTGAATAAGGTGTGGATTCAAAAGGAACACATTAGCAATCGTAAAACAAATGATCAGTGAGAAGTTACTAGTATAAAACTTCTAGCAACTAGAAAAGAAACAATTCATGTACTTAGCAAGAGGACATCAACTAGAAGGGAGGATAAAAGGTGAACATAACAATCATCAAAAGGATTTGAAAAATGCATTGTGTACCCATGTCCACCGAAATAAGATACGGATCCAAAAGATCCTATTTTCCACTACTTTTTTTCAAAATGCTCCAAAGAATCAACAAGAAGAAGAAGGGAAAATGAATTCAGAAGAAACTTGATCAATTCTGGTTTAGAGAGTACAGATCAAGTGAATAAAATCAATACTGTCACGAAGGAAAGTAAGAACTCAAGCTTATCAAATGAAGATCAATCATGCATAAATAACTCCAGTGATTTGTCATACGCAAAGATGGATGAATCAAAAGGGCACTCATGTATGAAGTGTCGAAGTATGAGCATAAAGGAGGTGCGACAACTTATAAGACTAAGCAGGGAAAATCTACATTTTTAAGAAATCTCTTTGTATTTGTTGGTGTAACATATATCTATGTATTCATGAGGTAGATATGTATAAACAGTTTATGTACATATAAAATATTATTATTATATATTTATAATATTTGTAAGAATAAATGAAAATAAAAAATATAATAATAATCATAAAAATATATGATATGACTGAGGAAAGCATGGATATAATAATGTGATTTAAACTTTAAGAAAGCATTCATAGTCTCTACAGTAAGAACTCTACCAAAAGGTTCTGGAGACTTTAAGTCTTAAATGATGTGATAACATGCATTGGAAAGGTGCGTAGAAGACAATGGGCTATAAAGAGATTGATTGGTTGTATCCTTATCAACAAGTTACAACCTCTTTTCAGGAGCGCATCCACAGAAACTCCAAAATTAAGTGTGCTTGGCCTGGAGTAGTTCTAGGGTGGGTGACCATCTGGGAAGTTTTCCGAAATTTGCCTGAGAGCGTGCAAGTGAGGACAAAGCATGCTGGAAAGATGAGTGTTAGCCTGTAGAGACATGCGTCAACCCTGTGGCGAAACCATGCCGCCGGTGCCAGTGAGCGTGATAAACGGCCAGCGGGCTGGGGCGGGGCCGGGTCGTTACACATGACCAGTGAAAACTTAACATTCCTCAAAGAATTATAAGAAGAAAATCAACAGTTGACGGAGGAACTAGAAGCAACATATGAAGTGATCGACAAGAAGATGAAATATTCACGCTATATGGACAAGTTAATGAGCTTTCACTACGTAAAAGTAAACTTATAGGTGAACTAGCCCAAGTCATTCATCAAAGAAAGAGATGCTAACAAGTACCGATAATACAAGGATGTAATGATGAAGTTAGAGAAAGTTAGAGAGTCAAAATTCCTACGCAAGGCTGCTGAACGAATGGTACTGATAGACATTTAAGATGAAGAATCGAAGAAATCATGGGACGTTTGGTGTGACAAGGACACCGACAATTAAGAAGTATGAATCAAACGAGTAGATTAAAAAAAATGTGAAAGCTTATTAAAAAAAAAGGAAAAAGAATTTCATATTTAAATTACAATAGATTGTAAAAAAATTTAAAAAAATTAGTCAGTGTTACAAAAAGTGAAGAAAAATATGTCGTACGACGTTGATTTGCTACTCTCGACATGGAACGACCAAGAATAAACTTTGGTACGACATCGGTACAGATGGAAAGCGAGTCATTCATATTACTGATAGTACTCTAGAGAAACAAACTTCTTACCGTCCGTAAGAGACGACCATTTAATGGAATATATTCTAGTCCACCAATTCATTGACCTCCACCTACGGGCACTTATGAAGGAAATTTTGTCGCAATGACTGTGATCGAGACTCATGTCCCAATACTCAAATCTATCAACAAAGAACCTTTCAAGCTCAACTGAATGTACTTGTTCATAAATTGAGGGGAACTCAATTTTCTACAAGATTTTGTTGATTTTGTTTTATAAATTCTCAAACTTTGGCTCTTTTAGCCAAAAAGGGGAGAAAAATTTTAAAATGGGAGTTTTATACTACTTTGCGAAACAAGAAGTTTCGGGTTATGTTTTTATCAAAAAGTGCCAAAGGGGAAGATTGTGAATGCATGCTATATCAAAGAATTATATGACTTGTTTATAGACATTTATGTTGTCACTTTTTGACCATATGATTAAATAAAAACCATGGAATAAACATTAAGCCGGTATAAAAAATAATATATAAAGGCTTATCAAGAAGAAAGTTTCACTCATCAAAGAAGGCTTCATTTGGATTGCCACGGTGGGCAAATTAGCGAACAAGATTTAAGTCACGACGATTACCAAGAAAGCATGATCAATAGCTGGCAATAAAACATCAAGGAGTGAAAGATCATGATCACATGGAAAATTTGGAAGATATTCAAAGAGCAGAGATACTTTCTGGACAAATAAGGACATGATACATAAAAGGAAACAAAAAAAAAAAAGATATTAAAATCAGATTTTGTATCATCTGATTTAGAAAATACATACCTGCGTCTCAAGTATCTAGGTGAAAAAGGAAACAAAAGTTCTAGTGAGAAATCAAATCAAGAATCAAATCAGTTTAGACAGAATAAGAAACATAATCACATTATGTTACTTCTAGGTCAAACATCTCTACATCATCAAATATAAACGGAAATAAGATCACGTAAATGGAAACTAAATTTGATTCTATTCATCCGAGACGAAGAAAAACAGACGTACAGCTGAAACAAATATCAAATATGAAATTGAATATCCGAATCATACTATCAAAGTCAATCAGAAACAGATTAAGACAGATAATACTTTTGAGTGCCGTGCAAGGCAAGACTCATTTATAAATGGAGGCTGACTTCCTGTAGAAGAATTTGCATAAATATCATTTGGTGAGAGGCATATAAGAGAGGAAGAGATTCTCCACTCGGACCTCTGTTTGTTGTCATAGGTTCATCAACTCTCAAGGTTGTGATAGATGAATCGAGAGTACTAGCTGGTCTGGCTAAGTAGGATAGGAGTACTATAATAGGTTGTGTCATCTAGGTCTAGCATTACTAAGAGATTATCAAGTTACTAAAAGTAGTTGAGCGTACAGTTTGTGTACACCTCCTAGGTAATTTTGGAGGTAATCTCCCATAATTGTAAGAACTCCTATTTGGTTTAAATTACCTACAGAAGTAAGTGTTCATTAACACACTGAACTACGAAATTAATAAAGAGCAAAGCTTTTGCAAATGAAATATCTCGTGTTTACTTTCTCATTATCGTTTGAATTCTTTTTTGTTTGAATCTATATTTGTGTCAAAACAATCTACAATGTTTATATGCTCCAACAGTTCAACATACAGAGATCAAACCATTAGCAAGAATTGTTCTTCCAAAATTACGATAAAGCAATGGTGATTGAATCTAATATTCGACTCAAGATTGTTTCTGCTAGCAACAACACTCGATGTAACAACTAAATCGGTTGTTACTCGTCCCAGAGTTAGTGCCATTATCTGAATCAGCACAAACGCTCACTTCATTATCTTTACATTGATTTGAAGTCATAAATCATAAATCTCAATATCTGTGAGGCTTATTACTAGTACGTCAGCCTTGTTGATTCAATTTAACTCCAATATAGTTATAATTGATCTATCCTCAAAGTCTCAAGCACAAACTAACGTATCTTAACGAGATGTTCATTACAAACAGTTTATCTGACTATCAGTTCATCATATCTCTAGATCACCAGATCTATAGATTCACATATTGCTAACTGTTGCTGACGTATTTAGTGTAGTATCAATGCAACTGAATTAGTTCCGATATAATGGAGTATCAGCTAAACTGAATTAGTCAAGACTATACTAGTTTAGTATCAGCTTAACTAAACTAGCCCACCATCATTCCAACACTAAGTCTCTGTTTCCACCGTCATCTAGAGGAGAGACTTAGGCTACATCAGTTTGCGAGACTAAGGTGCACCAGCATATTGTAGACTAAGCTTTGTAAGTTCTCGTTCAGTTCTTACTGAACTATCTCTTTATAGTTTATTGCACTTAGTTTATCTATAGGTTGTAAACTAGTTTTTTAGTACTGGTCCAGTTACTACTGACCAAGTACTTGTTTATTATATTTCATAGTTTATTGTACTCTAAATCAATTCATTATATCTCTAGTTATAAACTGTGTTAGTTCATACCGTTTTGTTTTAATACAGTCATTGTGTGCAAGATTATCTTTAGATTGATAACTGTAATCTGCTTAGTTAGTACTGGTTAATTATCTACTATTGTTTAATATTTCACTTAAGAATAGGTTTTTAGATCTGTGTTTATTTCATTCTTAAGTAGATCATTTGTAAATCTGATTAATTATTTTGTTAAAAAGGAAATTATATTTAAGTGATTATTAGATTAGGTTTTTGTTGTATTTCGTTGAGTTGTCACATTAGGTGTCTTAGCCGAAAAGAGTTAGGGCTATCAAATTTCACTTATCTTCTTTGTCTTTGCAAGTAACCTAGGTAAGGATGCATGATCAAGTTCAATTATATCCCTGTTTTCATTTAATATGTGAAAATAGTGTACTTGATGAGAAAATTTATACATCTCCGAAGATGATATAGTCTCATATCTGCCACTGTGCTCATTAGGATTAACAAACCCTTCTAATTTGACAGATAAGCAATACTATTACCTTCGTCATAATCAAAATCTAATTTGATCTCCACAACTTCATATTTATACGGGGGTTTGTGTTGTTTTGGGTGGACAAACATAGCCCAAATCTCTCCTTCATTTTAATATATGAGGTAATCATTTCTACCTAACCTTAACCAACTGATATGGAGCTTGAACCCTGTGGATGCTTTACCCTTCACTAGTACGTATGATCTTAGCATCACATCCATACTATCGTATGCTGCCATTTCTTTGTTCTCACGAAATAGTCTTCTCTTATGTCCTTCTTAGAATCATGAAATTCAGAGTCGGGAAAGTGGTAATCACAACAAGAGTCTGGGGGAAATATGGAATCATTATGGTCTAACACTATTTCCCTAGCAATATCACTACCATTTTCTTTTATCTCATCATTTTTGCTTCTCTTTTTGCATGCATTATCTAGATATTCAACTTCTTTTGGCTTTCCCATATCAGGTTTGGCTGATATTCCTCCAACACCCTCATCTTTGTGCCTGAATTATTCCACTATTTTCTTCGATCTCATCATTTTCGCTTGATATTCCTCCATCCCCCTTATCTTGTGCCTAAAGTATTCCATCACAGCGATTACAAGACGTTCCCTTGAACTAGCTCGTCATACAAAGGAGGTGCCAGAGTTTGTAGAATTACACTTGATTTGATTTTTTAGAGGAACTTCGGATGTCAGATTTAGGCAGAGCTTTAGAGTCTTTAGGTTGATCAATTTAAATCCCTAGGTATCAATACCAACTAGCAAGCTCTATAAGATTTCCACGTTAACCATAATCCCACTTCTTAAACCCTAAGCTGACCGCAAATTAGAATTCTAAAAGTTACAGAGAAGCAAAATAAGAAAGACATGTACAAAACATCATCTACGCTCAAGAAGAGAAATTTATGATTTGCGACAAAAAGACCTGACTCTAGAATTTATTTAGTACTGATTGGAGTCCTGGACCAGTTTGGGTAGGTGAGATTTAGAGAGATCTGCTCCTCGAGACATTCGGTCATCAGAGATAGAGAAGGTAGAGGGAGAGACGATGGACGGGAAGAAATGATTGATTTGCTATTCATGTCAATGAAGAAGAAGGATGGCATGAAGAATGATTTTGTACGATGAAAGGAAGAAAGAAGACGATAGTGTACTTTAGTTTGTTTCAATTGTCTGTATAAGAGTTTCGTCAAATACGAAAATTATTATTGACTAGTGTCATGCTTGCATCTTATCCAAAACTGAGAATCAAATTTTTTTTTTCATCATCATCCAAAAATGCAGAGTTACATTGTCTGTAATCTCTTACTCTGAGCCACATTTGTTTGACATCATTGGTCCACAATTATATTATAGTAATGTGAAAAATCCAGTGAAACCAACGAAATTATAAGCGTCATCACCCATTCTCTATTGACACCATTGTATCGTAAACTAGCTATGTAAGTTTTGGTTTAGTTCCCACTGAATCATCTCATTATTGTTTACTGCACTTAGTCACTTTGTTAGGTTGAAAACTTTTTAGTTAGTACTGGTTCAGTTTAGTAGTGAACTATTTCATCCACTTTTTATTGAACCGAGTATTATTAATCATATTAAAAACTATTTAGTTTGTACTGATTTAGTTACCATTGTACTATTGCTTTAATGGTTGATTATCCACTGTTTGTATTAGTATCTAGGTTAAGAATAGGTTGTTTTAGATCTCTGTTTAGATTTTTCTTAAGTAGATCTGATGACGCTCAATTATGTTATCGATTCCCCATCGATTTTGCGATAAGTTTGTTTGTTCTCGGGTAAATTGATTTCATTTGTAGATTGTTTTTCTTTATTTATTAGATTTCATGCTGGTATTGCTTTTGTGTTGAAAATGCAAGAATTTAGGGTACTATTTAATTTTTTGAGGTGCTTATGGAACAAGCCAAAGAGTCACGGTCAAAAGGATAGAACTTTACGCACATGTTCTGACTTCATTATGATTTTGGGACATCATCCAGTATGAATCAGCAAATGTGTTCAACATAAAAGTTGTAGCTTGATGTCTTAACTTTCTAACATATCAAGAACGAGATCATTTAGACATTGGGAACTCAAGTTATGACAAAAAATACAAAATCTGGACGAAGGGTGCAATTCCCGATGCCGAAGGCGTGAACTAGGCGTCGAGAGACAGAGAGGGGATGCCTAAGACATCGGAATGACGCCAAGGGTGTCGGGCGGACGGAAAAAAGTGCACTTCAAGTAGGAAACCCAATTTTTAGACTTCAAAGCCTTGTAATATAAATATTAGGAATCATGTTCATTAAAATTAGACCCAAAGATGGAAGAAAATAATTCTTAGAGCACCGAAAAGCTACGACGAAGAGTCTTCCATACGATTTCTACAAATTTTAGGTTATTTTCTTGTTGTAATCATTATGTATCCATATATTGAGGGTTGTTTGATTCTCTACGTAATGAACTTAACCCCTTTTCTAGGGTTGATGAAGCATTTGCAATCAATTTTTTTGAGATTGATGTCTTTCCTATTATCGATTTCTGAATTTACTTTTGTTAAATCGTTCTTCATGCTTTGATTTGATTTAACACCAAATTAATTGAACTATTATCTTAATCAAAACCTACGAAAAGTGAGATTAAGTTTGGAACTAGTTTAACAAATAATTGATTAGACTTAAGTTTTATTTGTCGACAAAGGTAGGAATACAACTAGTTGACCAATTAACCTAGCCTAGACACGAATTGGGAATTTAATACAATTAGGATTAGTTTTTAAACATATGGGAGATATGGTCATTTAATCCAAATTAGGGGCATAAGCCAAGGGTCAGAAGACACTTATGAATATTTGTGGGTATTGGGTAGTAAAATTAGGGATCGAGAGATAGAAATTGACAGTTAATAATATATTTGAGTATTGTAAATGTGGATTCGCATGACCCTAGATATTTCATCATCCATTGTCTCAATCTTATTATTCCATGCTATTTTATGTCCTTAGTTTTAGTAATACATTAAAAAAAAGAATTGGTCTGAACAATTGTTGAATTTCAATAGCTAGTACTTGGTTTATTTTCTTTACGATTCTGTGAGATCGATAATCTCACATGCGTATAAGTTGTTTTAGCCTATCAAGTTTTTGGCGTCGTTTCCAGGGAATCGTGCACAAGGATTTGAATTGATATTAGAAGTAGAAATTCTTTACTGGATTAGACTTTTTATTTTTCTATTTTTAATTTTTGTTACATTATCTTTTTAGAACAGTGCTACGTAACGGTGTTCTTTAAGTTTTTGCAGACAAGTTCATATGGCAGGTGATGAAGAGAAACCGATAGAGGCATTCTCTATGTCTAAAATTTATAGCTTTGCCTCATGAATTGTTAGCCCTCCATTGCGGCTAACAATTTCGAAATTAAGCCGATCATATTCACAATGCTGCATAACGCAGGTATATTTGGTGGACACCCCACCAAGGATCCGAATGTTCACCTCTCTAACTTTATAGATATCTGTGGTTCCTTCAAGTGGCATGGGGTAACTGATGAAGCTCTTCGGCTGAAGTTATTCCCATTCTCCTTGAGGGAACAATTACTACATGGGATGATCTAGCCGATAAATTTCTGCATAAATTCTTTCCTCCATCTATGACTAACCGGTGGAGAAAATAGATTTTGTCGTTCTCACAGTATGCATGTGAATCTCTTTAAGAGGCTTGGGAGAGGTTCAAGGAATTGATGAGGAAGTGCCCACATCATGGGATACCAAATAAGATAATCATTTCAACCTTCTACAATGGGTTGAATTCGACTACTAAGCCTTTAGTGGATGCAACTACCAATGGTTCTTTTGTGTCCAAACCTTACACTACAGGTTATGAGCTTTTGGACACAGTGGTGGCTAACTCATGGAGCAATTAGCGAGTGGTTCCAAAAAAAGTTGCAGGGGTTATAGAAGTAGATCCATAACAGCTTTTACTGCACAGATGATGCTACTGGCCAAACACGTCCATACCTTGAGCCAGGGACTGGTACCTTGAAAACTAACAAAGAGAAAGATGTGTTGCAGGAACAAGAGAATCTTGAAAAGGAGTTGGACGAATTGGTGCAATATGAGAAAGAAAAAGTTGTTGAACGACCGATCAGGCAGGCTGTGCCACCGGTTCCATATCCGGCCAGGTTGCAGAAACCTAACGGGGATGCTAAGTTCAAGAAATTCCTCAACTTGCTTAGAAAACTCCATGTTAATATCCCCTGGTATATATTATTGCGGAAATGCTAGGGTATTATAAATTTCTAAAGAATGTGATAAGCAAGAAGAGGAAATTTCTTGATTATGAGGAAATAGCTCTAAGGGAGAATTGTTCAACCATCGTGCAAAACAAATTACTGCCTAAGCTTAAAGGTCCAGTAGTTTTGCTGTCCCATGCAAGATAGGTAATTTATCTTTCACGAGATCATTATGTGATTTAGGAGCTAGAACTAACCTTATGCCTTTGTATATGTTCAAGAAATTAGGCCTGGGCGAGTGTATATCGACTACAATAACACTACAATTAGTTGATCAGTCTATCACTCGTCTAGAGGGAATATTAGAGGATGTGTTGGTGCAGGTTGGTTCTTTAATTTTTCCTGCAAATTTTGTGGTGCTGGATTACGAGGCAGATCAATATGTCCCTCTCATTTTAGGAAGACCTTTCTTGGCAACTAATCGTGCCAGTATTGACTTAGCAGAAGGGGACATTACTTTGTGGTTGAATGATTACCATATTATCTTCAAAGTCTACAAAGCCATGCGACATCCCAAGAAGCCCGAAGAATGCTCAAAGGTTAGTGTAATTGATCATGCAGTTCAAAGTAAGTTTCTTACAACTCCCAAAAAGGAACCATCGGATGTAGAGCTTAAACCGTTACCGAAACATCTAAAATACGCTTTACAAGGCAAATCTGAGATGTTACCGGTCATTTTTCTGCAAGACTAACCCATTGTAGGAATTTAAATTGTTGAGAGTCATATGGGAGCACGAAGGAGCAATAAAAAAGCTTTAAAGGGATTTAGGTACAGCTGGGATGAAACAACTCCTTCAACATACTAAGATGGAGGAGTATGTGATCAATCGAAAGGGAATGCCAAGACCTACAAGGATTTCAGAAAATTTGAGACCTCAATCACTCAGCTGAATGATCTTCCAAACCCGTCGAGATGTAAGTGAAATTTGATAGCCCTAAGTCTTTTCGACCAAGTCACCAAATGAGGTTGTCATCCCCATTCCCTCTTCATTCTCTCGACCATATTCATCAAGATGGAGAAATGAATCATTTGACAAGTCTCTTGCCATTTAAGGAACCATTCAGCTCTAAGGAAGACTTACAAGGTTCAAATTAGCTCAAGATTAATCACAAGGAGGAGAATCAACTCACGATGCTCCAGTTCAGCTCAAATGAAGATTTTAAAGAAAACAAAAAGAAAACAGATTTCATTAAGCATCATTATTGCCCCCATGTTTGTTCAAAGGGAAACCTCAAATTTAGCTCAACATAAGCTCAAACAGCTCATTTCAGTTCCCGTTAGCTATTTTGAAGAGAAACAGAAAAACAACATTTCCAAGATTATGACACATTTATTGAAGAATTTTAAAGACAACATCAATGATCCCGCTAGCTCCATTCAGCCGGCCACATTGAAGAACAGCTAAGTTAATGCTTGTTCATGCATCGTGTATTTACACCAAGATCATGTTCCTCCAAGTTCATGAACTGAATTTAATGCAAGTACATGCTCCTCCAAGTTCATGTAGAAGAATTAATGCAAGTTATTGTCTCTCATTCATTACAAGTGCATGGATCATCCCAATCCATATTTTGCCTTCATTATTCATTGTATTTTCATTTTCAAGAAGTATTTTCTTTTATTAAGTGATTCTATGTATTACGAATTCATGTATTTAGCTTCTATAGGTTCCTTTCATCCTCCTTTGTCTAGATTAGTGAAAGGTCTCCTAGAAACTCTAAGTATGCATGTATTGGCCGAATTGTAGGTCTTGCCAAGCCTATAAATATGCGTTTTGTGTTTGAGTAAAATTATAATATCATTTGAAAGAAAAACCTTATGTTGTTATTTTATTTTCGAGTTTATTTCCAAGTTGTGAGATTTCTGAAACTCTCAAAATTCTTTGTTTAACTTATTCATTGATTTGAGTCTAAGTTATTCAAATCTATTCAACTATTCTAGTTCAACAGTTTGAGTTCTAGATAGTTACATTATTTCCACCAAAAATATCCTTAGTCTAAAAGCTAGGAAACATTCGGTACCACCACAAAAAAAACCCCAAAAACACAAAAATATACTTCCACCCATTTCTCTTCTCGTCCCTCTCGGTTCCTACTGGATTACTCAGTGTTTCCGCCACCTAGTTTTCCACCAGTTCGTATCAGAACCACACTCTCTTGGGTGTGCTTTCATGTTAAAAAAAAGATGGAGTCTTCTATTTAGAGAGAGATGGAGTACTACTTCGGAACCAATATCTTTAACGTGTATGACATGGCATAATACCTCATGGCTAGGTGCCAAACCATGGAGGATTTTGAAGTTGATGAAACTCCGAAGGTGGAAGAAGCCAAAAATGAAGAGCCTCTCAAACTTGATGTATCTCTTTTTATTGAAGAATGTACCAAGTATGATCCCTCAATCGATTCAAGAATCCTACCAAAGATTGATGAAGAGCCTTTGCCTTTTCTTCCTCCATTTGAAGATGTCATTCATCATGAGATCATTAAAGAAGAAGGTTCTATTCCCTTTAAATCTACGTCCTTATATGTTGATCCTTATGACCTTCCTCCAAAGCAATCTTCTCAAAAGCTCCTAATGGAGTCCATCATGTCCAACGATCATGTGGAAACCATTTGGTGTGATTTGGATGAAGCCTATGATGAGAAAAGGAAAATTTAGGGTAATGATACATGGAGGCGTCCCAAACGAAATCCAACCTAGGAGGAAAGAACTTAAAGATTTATCTGATGATTGGTGGTGAAAAAAGAAAAGGAAGACCTGGGAGGTATATCAAGATTTCACTTTTAATACCGTTGCCTATGTCAATAAATTTTTTTAATTGTTTATCTTGTTTCACAATAGGAATGGTTGTTTGGATTCTGTTTATTGTAATGCTTATGTTGTGGGAGTATATGTTGTTCATGCTCTCAAAATGGTTATGGAAGAAGATGTCTTTGTGACTATATATGATCCATGAATTGGCGGTATTTATTTTTTTGTTTTACAAGAAACCACAAATTTTGTTCGGCATCTCCTCACAGTTTTGTCGACCATCTTTGTCTCGTTCGTTCATCCCTGGTTCGACATGGAAAAATGTGTACTTTGACTCATTTGAAAGAGGACACCGAGAGCTACAAGTTATGGACAAGTTTGATCCATTTTCAATATGAAGAACGCCTGAAGAAGTCAATGCAAGGAGGCTGTATTTCCTACTGGAAAGTTGCCCTTATGAAAGAATGTGATTTGCCTTTTATTGATGCTATCTTTCTCGATGTTTTTGATCCTGGTATTTTTAAAGGTGGTGTTTTAATGGCTCTTATTGATGATGTTCGGATTAGCATTTCCTTGGGAACTATTCATCTTGTTCATAAACAAGTTTGGAAAAAAATAGAGAAAGCTGCTAGTATTCTTCTCCCGTTGACTGTTTTTGCAACAGCCATAGTTTTCGTGTTAGTGATCAGAAAATTGTGTTCTTGGTCTCGAAAGAAAGGGAACATCCCGAGCTATAATTTGAGTACTACTTTGGTACCATTTGGGTCTTTTAAGAATCCTAAAGGGAGCTTACAATCCGACGTTATGTTTCTGCTAAGAACCAGTTTCTACCATTATTCATTTTTTCGAGAAAGGGAGTCAAAGAAAGACCGTGAAGTGCTTCTGAGGCCTTGTCTCCATAGAACACTCTTCTAACTTGAAGCTCACTCTAATTATGGAGAATCTCTTATCCCGAATTCAGAAACAATTAACGGCCAAAGTCTCGAGAATGATTAAAGCTCTAAAGGAGGGGAGAATGATGGAGGACCATCCCATTCCCTCTTCATTCTCTCGACCATATTCATCAAGATGGAGAAATTTGACAAGTCTCTTTCCATTTAAGGAACCATTCAGCTCCAAGGAAGACTTACAAGGTTCAAATCAGCTCAAGATTAATCAAAAGGAGGAGAATCAGCTCACGATGCTCCAAATCAGCTCAAATGAAGATTTTGAAGAAAATAAGAAGAAAACAGATTTTCATGTTTGGACATCATTATTGCCCTCCATTTATGTTCAAAGGGAAACCTCAAAATCAGCTCAACAGAAGCTCAAACAACTCATTTCAGCTACCATTAGCTATGTTGAAGAAAAAGAGAAAAACAAAATTTCAAGATTATGACACATTTATTGAAGAATTTTCAACACAACATCAATGATCCCTCTAGCTCCATTCAGCTGGCCACATTGAAGAATAGCCAAGTTAATGCTTATTCATGCACCTTGCATTTACTCCAAGTTCATGAACCGAATTTTACATGCAAGTACATGCTCCTCCAAGTTCATGTACAAGAATTTATGCAAGTTCATTTCTCTCATTCATTACAAGTTCAGGGATCATCCCAATCCGAATTCTGCCTTCATTATTCATTGCATTTTCATTTTCAAGAATTTATTTTCTTTTATTAAGTATTTCTATTCATTTTGAATTCACGTATTTAGCTTCTCGAGGTTCCTTTCATCCCCCTTTGTCTAGATAAAAGAAAGGTCTCCTAAAAACTCTAAGTATGCATGTATTGGCAGAATTGTAGGTCTTGCCAAGCCTATAAATATGTGTTTTGTGTTTGAATAAACTTAGAATATCATTTGAAATAAAAACCTTGTGTTATTATTTTATTTTTGAGTTTATTTCCAAGTTGTGAGATTTCTGAAACTCTCAAATTCTTTGTTTAACTTATACATCGGTTTGAGTATAAGTTATTCTTATCTATCCGACTATTCTAGTTCAACAGTTTGAGTTCTAGATATTTATTTTATTTCCACCGAAAATAACCTTAGTCTAAAAACTAGGAAACATTCGGTACCGCCACAAAAAACCCCAAAAACAAAAAAAAAAAATACTTCCACTCATTTCTCTTCTCGTCGCTCTCGGTTCCTACTGGATTACTAGGTGTTTCTGCCACCTAGTTTTCCCTCACCTAATGTGATAACTTAACCAGATACAACTCAAACCTAATCTAACAATCACTTATACATTATCTCTATTTTATCGAAGTGATTGATTAAATGCATATAAGATCTACTCAAGAATAATCTAAACATAATTAAGATATTCCTTTTCTTAAGCTAGATGTTAAACAATAGCGGCTAATTAACCAGTATTAACTTAAATAGATTACATTTAACAACTTGAATGGAATTCTAAAAATAATAATTGTAAAGCAGTAGTACGGTATGAACTAACACATTTTATAACTAATAATATAAAGATAACTCAGAGTACACTAAACTGTGAAAGATAAACAAGTACTTGGTCAGTAACAACCAGACCAGTACCTACAATCATCTTACAACCTACAGATAAACTAAGTGTAGTAAACATTGAAAAGATAGTATAGTAGGCACTGAACCAAAACTTACAAAGATCGCATATGCTCCTTCTGATGCACCTTAGTCGTGTAAATTTATGAACCCTAAGTCTCTCTGGTGGATGTCGATAGAAACATGACTTAGTGTGATACGATGCCAGACTAGTTCGATTAAGTTGATACTAGACTAGTGTCATCTCTCCTGGTCTGATTCAGTTGAGTTGATATTCAACCAGAGTTTTCAGATTTGACTTAGTTAAGTTGATACTAAATCAGATATTTCAGCAATTGTGAATATGTTAATCTATAGATCTAGTGATCTAAAGATCTAAAAAGCAGTTTGTACGATTAACTGTTTGTGTTGAAAGTCTCTTCAAGTTAAATGTGCTTGTGCTTGAGACTTTGAAGGAATCAGTTATAACTATTGGAGTTAAACTGATTAGATATACTGATGTGCGGATGATAAGTCTCACTATGACTGGTGTAGAGGTTTAGAGACATAAATAAATCAAACAATCAATACAGAATGAAACGTCCTGGTTTGATTTGAACGATAGATGTAACACCTCAAGGAGTAGCTACTCGACCAGTTGTTACAGTTGGCGGATACGTAAACAATCCTGAATTGAATATCAATTCAATTAGTATTGCAATAACATGATAGATGGATAGAGCAGTTCTCACTTAGAATAGTTCGAATTGTTGGAGCATATAAACATTGTATTTGTTTGGCATAAAATAGATTAAACAACTTTAAAGAATAACAAGAGATTGAACGAGAGATTTCAATGCAAAACACTTTCGCTTCCTTTATTAAATAAAATATATCGCGGTTCAGTGTATTAACTAAAACTTACGTCTGCAGGCGAATTGCGCCGGGTAGTAGTTCTTAAAATGTTGGGAGATTAATCCTCCTGAATTACCTAGGAGCTGGTCCACAAATCGTACTGCTCTACTATCCCTGTAATCCGATTATCTCCTATGTAAAGCTAGACCTAGATGACCCAACCTATTCTAGGACTCTGCCTCACTTAGTCAACACCGACGAGTACTCTCGATCTCTATTCCCAACAATTTAAACCTTGGATAACCTATGACAACAAACAGAGGCACGTGGTGGAGATAAACTTGAACACGCCCTTACAATGCTCTCTCTATTACACTGTTTGTGCAAAAACCTTCAGCTAGAAAATCGTCTTTTATTTATAGCCTTCTTCATGCCTTGGTAGTTACTTCTAGCTTTGATGGTAGAGCTGATATTATTTGATCATCTTCTTCTCCTTGTTCACGAGCTGCTCTCTTCTTTCCAATTAAATTGTATTCTTGATACTTAAGGAACTGAATCACGTTTTGTTTCCTTTTAAAGTGTTGATTCAGTTTCCTTTTCTAATATCACGAATCAGCTTTGTTTCCTTTCCTTCATCTAAAGTCTTGCCTGGAGAAGGCCTTTTAATCACGGCCTTTGATTTTTCTTTCATCACAATTGTTAAATCATCCATCTTGGCAATCCAAGTATCATTCAGTCCATTGATTCATTCCAATTTCGTCTATCCTTTTAATACCTAAAGATTGCATTTTTACACTATAGTTTTAATGTTTTCATTATTATTATCCAAGACATATAGTCAAAAGGTGACAATATAGAAGTTTATAGTCAAGCCATATAATGGCTTCATATAGGATGCATTCACAATCTACCCCTTTGACACTTTTTTGAAAAAATTGACCCAGAACTGTCTGAGTTGAATAATATTCAGAAGTTGCAAAAATATCTCCCCCTATTTGACTAAAAGCGCGAAAGAACAACCAACAAGAAATAACATTAAAAGAGTAGAATAGTCTTAGCAAACAAGAAGATTGTTTGACATGAAAATTAAAATAAAATAGCCTTAAAGAACAACCAAACACAATATCCAGCAAGACATCTCCCCCTGAATACAAGCACTTCCCCCTTAGACATCAGCTTGGAGTGGTGGCAGCTTGTCAAGTTGTTGTTTCACAGTGGCAATCATCTATCGTGCGTCACGCTCCATGCCCTGAAAATACTTGAGATGTCCATCCACAAAGGTTCTCTGATATGCAACCGACCTAGTCCTTGGAAGATGAGATGATTCACGTGCTCCAGAATCAGGACTTGATGAACGCTCTACTTTTGGAATTCTTCCCTTTTGTTTGAAGAACTGAGTTGTGTCATCTACATGACTTCCAGTGAATAACTTGGCTGACACCCGTTGAACTTGAGGTGGGTAGATCAAGACATCCAGATCAAACTTTTCAAATCCTTGGGAGACCATAATTCCATAAAAGAGGGCAGGACAATACAAGTAAAATCTTTGATCATTCTTTGAACCTATTGTATTATGAGTGATTCTAAAGAGAAACCATCCAAGTTCAGCATCAATAGATCCATCATGATCATTTGGTATCCAATCCATACTAGCTATCTTTTGTATTGCTGCATAACAGGTAGTGAGTGTTGAACTTGTGATCCCATCCTTTGGTCACTTCTTCTTCCTTCTGCCAGTTAGTTCTTGGGCTAGATCATCAAGAGTGAACTCAAGTAGTACTTCTTCTGCAGCAAGATCTTCAACAACATCCTTGATTCCACAATATTCATTGATAATATCTGGTGATAGATCATACTGCTTTCCTCTAGCCCAAAATCTCAGTGATTGAGATGAGTTTGCATTAATCATATCCCTTGACATATCAACATAGGCACTTCTAACAACTGCATCTACATACTGTGGAATTTCAGTCACATTTTGGATAAGTCCCACTTTGTCTAGTTGCTTGTACCACCGAATCTTTTCAAATGACACCTTGTCGTTGATCTTTTCATCTAGAATTTTTAGAGTCCTGATGATTATACTCCTTTCCAGTGCTTCAGCATCCTTATAGTATTCATTATCTCCATCAGCTCCTTGAAATCCCTTGTCCTCCACCTGTATTCTAATGAACTCTTCTCGGTCATCTCTCTCAACCTCATCTTCATCAGTTGACACATTAGGATGTGTTTTCGCCTCTTCTTTCTCTTCCACTGAAACTTCTTTGTCAGTGACCCCTAAATCAGTCTCCACTTGATCTTTTTCTATTTCCTGACTTTCAAGTACAAGACGTCTTTTCAACTATGTCTTCTCCTTTTTTCCTAATTTCTTCTTTCATTTCAGTGAATTCTCTGTCACAGAATCAAACTCTTTTGACGTTCTAACATTTTTGCTTACACTTGCTTTTCGTGCAAATTTTTTCCTTTTCTTACTCACTCACTGGATTAGAATATTTAGGAATTTCATCAAATTCAAGACTTTCATGGGTATTTGAGTTAGAAATTCCAAACATAGTGTCATACCTGTGTGATCGTTTGCTGTCTTGTGTGAGATTCCGATTGCTGCTTGTTTGTAATCATTTCCGGAGAGGAGATGAAGAATTCTTCTTCTATAATATGTGAAAACCCTTAGAGCGAATTGGTACCCATTTTGGTCAAGCGATACACTGTTTAGGAAAAGAAATTTTTTCCCGCTTATCACGGCCAAATTTTTAAAATATTCTATTTTATCTTTTTCTTAAAAAAAAACTTATTGATGCAATATTCTTAAAAAAAAAACTTTACTAACCCTTTTGAAATTTGATAGCCCTTATTCTTTTTGAATAAGTCATCTACTGAGGAAACTTAACCAGATAGAACTCAAACCTAATCTAATAACCGCTTATATATTATCTCTGTTTTATCGAAGTGATTGATTAGATGTACAAATGAACTACTTAAGAATAATACAAATACAATTAAGAGAATCCTATTCTTAAGCTAGATATTAAACATCAGGAGATAAATAACCAGTACTAACTTAAAAAATTACTATTATTCTTGAATATAAATCTAAGAATGATAAATGTAAAGCAGTAGTACGGTATGAACTAACACTTTTATAATCAATAATCTAATGATAATTCAGAGTACAATAAACTATGAAAGGTAAACTAATACTTGGTTAGAAACAACTGGACCAATACTTACAAACAACTTATAATCTATAGATAAGCTAAGTGCAATAATAAGTGTAGTGATAATTCAGTAGATACTGAACCATAACTTACAATGGTCGCCTATGCTCCTACTGATGCACCTTAGTTGTGTAAGCTGATGTCCCTAAGTCCTTCCTATGGATGATGATGATGATCATGACTTAGCGTGACAAAGTGTCCAACTAACTCAGTCAATTTGATACTGAGTTAGTGCCGTCTGGTCTAATTCAGTTGCGTTGATACTGAATATAATATTCAGATCTGACTCAGTTAAGTTGAGACTAAATCAAGAACATTAGTAATAGTTGTGAGTATGGAGATCTATAGATATGGTGATGTAAAGATCTAATAGGCCGTTTGTGCTACGAACTATTTTTGTTGAAAGTCTCTTTGAGTTAAACGAGATTGTGCTTGAGGTTATAACTATTGGAGTTAAACTGATTGGATCTACTGATGTATAAATGATAAGTCTCTCTAAGACTGGTGGCGAGGTTCAGAGACTTATAACTAAATCAAACAAATGATATTTAATGGAACGTGCTGGTTGTATTTGAATGATAGATGTAACACCTCAACGAGTAGCGACTCGACCAAATGTTACTATAGGTGGATACGAAAACAATCCTGAAACAAATATGGATTTGTCCAGTACTGCAAAAACGTGGTTCGGATGGATACAACAGTTCTCACTTAGAATAGATCGAATTGTTGGAGCATATAAACGTTGTGGTTGTTTTAGCACAAAATAGATTAAACAACTTTAAAGAATAGTAAACATTAAACACGAAAGATTCAAGTATAAAACAAAAACACCTTTGTTTTTTTATAAATGATATATCGCGGTTCGGTGTATAAACGACACCTACGTCTGCGGGCAAGTTGTGCCGGGTAGAAGTTCTTACAATGGTAGCAGATTTATTTCTCCTGAATTACCTAGAAACTTGTGTACAAACCACACCGCTCGACTAATCCCTGTAATTTAAAAATTTCCTTTGTAAAGCTAAACTAGATGACCCAACCTATTCTACGACCCTACCTTACTCAGCCAACACCGGCTAGTACTCTCGATCTCTACTCTCAACTCTTTATAACCTAGATAACCTATGACAACAAACAGAGGCACATGGTGGAGATACACGCCTTTCCAAGTGCTCGCTCTATTATGCTGTTTGTGCAAAAAAAGCTATTGGAAACTTGTCCCCCTTTTACAGCTCCTTTTTCCTTGCTCGTCATATAAAAAATTGAAGACATAACTATACATGATCTGGTTTTAACTCTCTTGATCTGGAATATTAGTTACCAAATATATCTATAAATCTCTTTCGGTAGAGATTATATGATTTGTTTTTGTTTCCTTTTTAATCAATAGACTTTGAACCACCAAGATCATTTTCTTTGATTTTATTACCATTTGTGTTCCAATCTTCATGTATCTTATTCTGCTATGAACCTCGGAGAACACCGTGCAGAAGGCTGATGGGAAAGGCAGAAACGTAGACAGAAATAACAAAGGTAGACAACGTCGGGGAAACTACAATCATGATGCCAAGAAGGCTGAAAGGCTTGATAGGACTCCACCCCCGGCTCCCCAATGCTGGCAGGTGGAGGTTTAATATAGATGATCTTCGGCGGAGAGGCACCATGGGAAAAAATGCTAGAAAGAAGGCCAAGCGAGAAGCCGAACAGATCATGTCCTTAGCCATAGCCCCACCAGCACGTATGAGGCGCAAGACGGGGGCAGCTTCTTTGAAGAGGACCTCGTCGGGTTCCAGTATCCTCATACAAATCCCATAGTCATCAAAGTGATTATCGCTAACAACACGGTAGGCCGAATTCTAATAGACAATGGTAGTTCGATCGACATTCTATACTATCATGACTTTGAATAGATGGGCTTCGATGATGCCCATCTTGTCCCTTCGCCTGGCCCTATCTTCGCAGTCAACAAGATCAGAATTCTCGTCAAGGGATAGATCATACTCCCGGGTAGGTTGGGAGAAGGAAGTCGCAAATCAATCCAGATCATCAACTGGTTCGTCATAGATGGCCCAACCGACTACAACGCCATTCTTAGCAGGAGCGGCATAGCCATCTTCTCTGGCATTGCCTCATTGCTTTACCAGGCTTTCAAGTTCCCAGCACCTGGAGACACAGGGCATATGCCGTCATATCAGCTAAGCTTTAGGCTATGTGCTTATCGCCACTGTGGAATGCAAAGCCGAACCAGCCCGAGGGCACATGCCGCTCGTACCGATCAAGCTTACCTCCCTCGGCTGCAAGCGTAATCGCTTTGAATAGACCTTCGTTGGCTACAACGACGTCAGAATGGAGCCCCAAACTCTAGTTTTCCCTTTTGGAGTCAAGGTAGCAAAATCCGCGCCCAACTACGTGGCCAAAGTCGTTCGAATCCTG
>NW_027266436.1:0-88852 GCF_046630445.1 Rutidosis leptorrhynchoides | reverse complement strand
AGCTTTAGTGAGTAAAACTCACTTGGTAAAGCGAAGATCGAAAACCGCGACGGCAGCCGAATTCCAAAATTTCGGCGGCAACGATAGACACTCGAGCCGGGCTTACAAGCCTCGCAAGCCCACAGCAAAAGCTGGGCTTGGGCCAGACTTGATTGGGCCTACTTCTTGGGCTGCTTCGCGGGCTGAACTGAGCTGAGTCTCATGGGCTAAAGCTTGGGCTCGGACTTGCTGAAAACAATTGCGAATCGGGCTGAGTTGCGCTGAAATGGCTAAACCGAATGGGCCTCACTGAACTTACGGGTTGGGCAAGAAAACTCAAAGGGGCTTCTAGTCTTGCTTGGAGGAGCTGGGCTGAACAAGACTGAACCGGGCCTATCTTGTTGTAGGCTTCAAGATGCGTGCTTCGGTGGGCTGGGCTGTTAAAATTCACAGGCAAGAGGAGACCGAAACTGCTGGGCCTCAGTGAGCTGTTGCACTTCGCTGGATTGAAGAAGTTGGGCAGCATCTTCGGTCGAGCAGCTGGATCAACGAAAGTGGAGCAGGCTTCAGTTAACAGGATGGGTTCGCTGGCATCAGTGGGATGCGCGGCTACTCCGCTGGGATCTTCGACCGTGGAAGCTGAACGAGAAGACACGGGTGTGCTGGCAGAGATGGGATGAGGATTCGGTGA
This sequence comes from Rutidosis leptorrhynchoides, assembly GCF_046630445.1. Lineage (NCBI taxonomy): Eukaryota > Viridiplantae > Streptophyta > Magnoliopsida > Asterales > Asteraceae > Rutidosis > Rutidosis leptorrhynchoides. The sequence continues at coordinate 88,182 of NW_027266436.1, read as the reverse complement.
GACGGCGTGGTCTTCTAAGGGGGCTTCACGGCGTTAGGTTGGCCGAGCTTGGAGTCAACACAGCGGCAGCCTCAGACGCGTGGGCAATCCACCCGATGGAGGACGCCGCGGCTTGATTCTGGAGTCAACAAACCAGCATGAAGACACGACGTGGTGGAGCAACTTCGGTGGATGATGAGATCGATGGAGCTGCAGGCGTGGCGCACGGAGAAGCTTCACGGTCAATGATGGAGCTTCGCTTGAAGCTTAGTTGACCCGGACGTGGCAGCTTGGAGAGAAAACTCAGTGGAGGCATGGGTTGAAGTCATGAGGGGCTGCTGAAGGTAATTCGGTAGAGTGAGTCAGCGTGGGGAGCTTCGGTGGAGCGAGGGAGTCAACAAACCGCCTGGAATCCTTGCTAAGTTGACTAAAATTTCGGTGGTGCTTTGGTGGGGAAAGATGGAGTCTTCGCTGGTGGGTTTCGACAAGTGAAGATTGACTCAGCTTGGGGTTTCGCTCGGGGGGAGACGTTGGCGTGGAGCTGCAGTATTTACGGGCAGAGAAATGGAGAAACTGAGGTCGGCAATGAAGCTTGCCCCTGCTGGCCTTCTCCCTTCCTGGTTGGAGGTCGCACGCATGGAACGAAGAAGAAGGCTTAGACGATCAAGGAGAGAAGCTGTTCGGTTGAGGGGTATGAGAGAGAGAGGTGGATAGCTATGAGGAGTGAGGGCTCCACCAAGGTTTGATATTTTGCAAAATATCTCCCTTAAATCAATCTAAACCAAGTATAACTACTTGGCCTTCATTAGGCCATCAAAATGTCCCATATAACCTCCCAAGTGGTCCATTCTTGCTAGGGTGTGGGGATGTTACGAATTTCCTAGCAATGACTTCAATTGCACAACCACTCCCTCATGATTCACTCTTACTTGGCCTCTATAAAATTAATCAATGTCTCCATGCTCCAATTGTTATTTTTCACCATCCAATAGCCCATCTTGCATCCCAATTTCACAATAAAAACGGTCCTCTACAAAATTCCGATTAAAATGTCCCTATTTATCCAGTCGAAATTAAATCTCGAAAATCTGGATGTCACAACTCTTCCCCTCTTATAAAATTTCGTCCTCGAAATTTAAACCTTTACCAATCCTTAAACGAAAGGTGGGGGTGTTGTCGTCTCATCGAGTCTTACTACTCCATGCTAATCTTTCAATCTCATGGTGTTGTCCGACCATTTTGACTAAGGAGATCATCTTGGTACACAAACTCTGCTCTTTCTGAACCAACAACTGAACTGAGCTTCTCACATAAGACACTCTGTCATCCACATCTGATCTCTTTTTCTCGACTCCCCAAATAAACCTTCGAACCTCAACGATTCAAAATTTCTAACAGTTCTGAGCAATCTTTACTCTGACATTGATCTGACAACTACAAACACTGATTACTGAGCTGACTCTGGACTTGCGATTTTCTGATTTCTGATCTCATCCCAACCGACTGAAATCCTGTACACTTTGCTCTGCACTGATTAAAAGGAAACTATCTGACTGATCTGCTGAAACTGGGAACTTCTGGTCAAGATCTAATATAACTCTGGCACTGATCTTGGCAACTGCAATAACTGACTACTGTACTGACTTTGGCCTGAAATCTTCTTCACTTCTTTTTTTTCACCACTGAAATTCTGTACCCTCTTCTATAACACTGCTTAAGAAAGAACCCTCTGAAAACTCTGTCAAACTTATAATCTCTGATCTAGATTCAAAATATAATTCATTCCCGGCACTCCATGCTGGCGAATTATCTGATGCACACACACTTCAGTATACCTACTCTGATAAGATAGAATCTTCAATTTCTGAAATCGAACTTAGATTGGCGGTTAATTTCATTCCGACACGCTTTTAGTGTGACCTAGGCTACTGGGTAGTGTTCAGAGCTTTTTAGGACAAATGACCCGTGGTCGATTTTCTTCGAGCCACAATAAACCCACTCGACCCATTAGCGGCTTTCGATTGTCGTGAAAATCTCAAAGATTCAAATACGGACATAGGGCGCCAAAACGATAGAAACATCAAATTAGTGTCGGTCGATGAGAATTTTCCAATTTAGTGGAGTCACCCACGATCGGTCAATCATCTCAGTCGAACTGACCTATCTCTGATTTCAAATCGATTTTATACTGTGCCGCAATGATCTCTAAAGATGAGCACGGTCGAGAAGTCAATCCATGGTCGGATTCTCAGGTCTATTTGCCTTAAGGTCCTTAATAACTCACCCAGCTAGTCTAGTCATCTCATGAGAGGCCAACTCAAAGAAAAACACTATAATCGCGTCGATGAAATACCCAATTTATCTAATCGAAATCAGAGCCCGAAATCTGGATGTTATCCACTCAAAACAAGATCTATTCGTACTGTACCAAAGAGGACCAACTCCATCTATCGATCAACCACTATTCTCAAATGGTATCAGTAATCCCATGAATCTTTAGTAAGCCTATCACAATGTTCCATTGTGATATATTTCCATTCCCACTTGGGACTCTCAAGTGATGGTAAAACTTCTCCTTATTTGCATTACCGAGCTTCCACTTACTGACACTTCTGACACTTGCAACCTGTTCGGCAATATCTATCTTTATATCAGCTTACTAATCTAGCTGATGCCGATTCTGATTTACTTGCACCATATGGTCAAAGCTGCAATACTATAGTGAACTTCCGACAAGATCTTTTCCTTGAGTGCTACACTGTCAAGTGTATTCAATCACTCATGGAACTCGAACTTTCCATCCTCAGAAGTCTTAAAGTCAGATTCTTTATTGCCAGTATCTTCTTATTAGATCTTCTGAACATCTTTGTCTGCCAACTAGGCGTCGATTCTAACTTGAACACTGGGTTCAATCTTGAGGGTGGCTATAAAATTAAAAAGGTAGCCTGCCTCAATTTTGAAAACCAAGCTTCGAAGTCTTTTCGAGTAAAGTCTACACTTTAGCCAGTCTATGCACAATTGAAGACTCTCGGCTCAACACATCAATGACCCATTTCATTCCTCCAAGGTGATACCCAATATCACTATTATAGTTCTGCCAAAATTCTGGTTCATGACACCGCTTCGTATTCCACTTATTTGGTCTCAACTGGCGGAACGGTGATACAACAATCTTCTCATGTTGTATCAATGCATACCCATCTCTACAAGACACATCACTAAAGATTCCGTGCTTTCCAGAGCCAAATGAAAAGTTTAGCACAAGTACGATAGTCAGTTCTTACTTAAGTTCTGGAAATTATCCTCGTACTTGTCTATGCTGATGAATTTCTCTTCTTTCTTAAGAGATCAATCCCACGATGGTACTGATGCTGAAAATTCTTTCACAGACCTTCTGTAGTAATCTGTCCATCTCCATGGCTTCTGATCTCTGACACTAATCTCGACCTCTGTTCATTAACAATTGATTCGATCTTGGCTGATCCACGGAGGTTCCTTTACCTATAATCACATGACCATTCTTAAGGGCTCTCGTGATCCTCATCACATAATGAATACCCTAGAATGTCACTACACCACATGATCATCATTGATCTAGATATTCTTTGAATACTCAGCTTGTCAAGTCTATGGCAGCGGCTGAAGCGTTCGTCAAATCAAATGGATTTACATTATTCTCACAAGGCTAAATCAAGTGCGAAGTGTTGTCTTTAGTATAACCTCCTTCCTGGTTCTCAACTGAAGATAACCTGTCCTCAAGTCGATCCTTGAAGACATCAACATTCTTTATAACAAGTCACCCAATTAAGTTGACAATGGTTGATGTATGATTGCAATGAACCATTTTCATTTCTCTTTCCACAAAACTAATGTTCCTTAAAGCGATGCACTAATACGTATGAACTCCTCATTCATCAATCTTCACATCCGTACTTTCGGTTCTATCAATTCAAACAACAATACCTGGTAAGAAGCCTTCGAGAGTGGCTTTATGCTGGTGCTAACTCAATCATAATTTCTATCTCTTTCTCTGACGGCGGTCTGACAGTTCTAGTGACAACACATCTAGAATTTTGTAGACCACTGAGATGTCCTCCATCTCTAGTTCTCCAATCAGTCTTACCCAAGACACTCGCGCAAGCAACCTTGGTAACCTCCGTCTAACAAACAAGTTACCTTCAGCCAGCAAGATTAATGAAATCGAAGATTCTTTTCGACTTACAATAAACTCGACACTTTCGTGTGCTCCTGGACTAAGTTAAATTGCTCCACGACCATGATTTATTACTAAAAGATGCTCCATGAGTCCATTCTACTCATGTGGCATCAAACTCACACTTCAGCAACTAGTCAAGCATGACTATTGCTAGTGATTCCCTCTCTTTCACTTTTACGTCAACAATTTAAGTTCTACCAACTCAGCACAAAACTTTGCTACGCTGCTCTGATAAAATCACTTCCAACACATTCTTTCTCTGATCGATGCAAGGTCCATTCTACTCCCATTCCTTCCTTGCCACAGTAGCAATGTCTATGCTACCTTAGACTTCCACTGACAGTCCGTCACCTGATGGCCATGTTGGTCATCAACACAACAGGTTCTCGTCATACTCAGACACTGGATTTATCCATACTTCTTTCTACAATTCTGACACCTTTCTGGTGCATCTTCTATCTTCTATTAGGCGAAAGCATGCACTCTTTCTGGTTGCCTCATCAGTCTGCTAGGATCACTCCCAACCAGATATCCCCGTTGGCTATACTCTAAACAATTTCGCGTCCTATGAAGGACATAATACCGATCTCCATCATCACGTCTGAAAACAACTTGATCTATTATGCTCAGTGCTGACTTGACTATCCCACCCTTCCTCGAGAGTGAAATAGAATACCTTTTCTCTCGACCTCGGTCTTTTCTCTGATCGATTCACATTTCTGCTTGAACTGGATCTATACCTTGGCTCGAATGCAATGACTCGCTCCCGGATCACATCTCCACTCTGGATCTCAGCAGGCAAGGCGACAACAACGGTTGCGATAGCGACAACAACAACAATGGCTTGATCCTGAGCTTACTGGCTCATCCAGTTCCCAAGGAACACTAGCATCAGAACGATCCTATCGAACTTAGGATCATTCGACGCTGCTACACTAGTACCAACCTGCGATGGTACTCTTACACTCGAGCTGGCCAGAGTCAACACTCTGCCACAACCACCTCGGGTACTGACCTTAGTCAGTGCTTCATCCCGAGTTACAAAGGACATTGTCCTCTTACTAGGAGTTCTCAGCTCCTGCTTGCTCATGGTTCAGTCTTTACACTGCAACCCGACTTCCAAACCCACACTGGATTAGAAGGTGAGCGATCCACACACCACAAACAATTTTAGCATTCAGCTAACACAGACATGCACCATCATGAATTTAAAGGCCTTTCCTACCAACTATCCCATGGTCAACGCTCCTTATCACTCCAATCTTCAACTTCGCTCTGATACCACAAAAAGGGGATGCCACGCCCCGATCCTCGGACGCGCGCACATCCTTCTATTTGGTCGATTTTATAAAGCGATATCCCAAGACTATGTATCGCCGACCCTTTCTTTTATTTAAGCACATGCGGAAGCAGTTATAAATCCCCAGACAATAAACTAATGGGATAGGAAAGCAGGCCATATTTTTCATATTGAAATTCACAACCACACTTTCATTAACGGCACAACTCATAGTATATTTACAATACTATTCACAACATAAAAGTCTCACACCTATCTATACCAAGACAGGGTTCACAAAAGGGATGGGATCTCAATCCACATCCGGGTTATATTCAAGATCCCTCTCTGGATCATCTTCTACTTCAAAATACTTTCTCCCCTTCAGGTTCTTCCTCCTCAACTTTTCCTCAGGGTCCTGAAATGGTTATTCAATAACCAATGAGACCACGTCTCAGCGAGTCCTACCCACTAAGACTCGATTAATAAACTAATACGCCATACGGTTGCCTAAGCACAACACGAGTCAGAGGACTTACCTTAGCCTCAGTTCCAACCTGCAATTCAAGGTTAAACACAAGTATTCAAACAATTCACGACATCTGATCAAGCATTGATCAATCGACTAAGTCGATTACATGTCAGCCAGACCCTTTCTAGGTCATTCCCACTCATACCACGATTTCCCAGTGGTGTACTCATTCACCAAATCACATGTGTTTCTCGGGCGTCGTTTTCGCCAATGACATACCCATCACCGACACCGTGCGTTCTTTAAGGCGCCGTTTTCACCAGTGATAACCTTGATCACCGAACCACGTGTCCTTTCAAGGGCGTCGTTTTCGCCAAGGTGACATCGGCTATAGACAACATCGTGCGTTCTTTAAGGCGCCGTTTTCACCAGTGATATTCCCATAATCACCGAACCACGTGTGTCTATAAGTCATTTACGTGCGTTCTTTAAGGCGCCGTTTTCGCCAGTGATACTTCCAATCACCGAACCACGTATGTCCAATAATATCGTACCTGATTGGTCTCACCATTCTCCCTACTATATAGCCCATCAACGTACTGGCGCTATATATCCATGCTTGGCCCTTACCAATCAAATATTCAATAACAAACAATTTAGGACAATTCCTAAAATTCCACAATAAATTCAATTCCACACAACGTAGAGCTCAAATAAATAAACGGTCTGCACCACGACAATCGGCACGGAATTCCGGTCACCGGCCATCCCGGTTGAATTTCCGGAAAAATAATTAATTAAATAATTAATTTCGAAAAATAAATAAATAAACATTAAAAATCCAATTTAGGCCTATATTGCCTTATTGGAGCCCGAAACGGGTCGGGAAAAATCCCGAGATGCAATCAATAAATAACCAAACATTTCTACTTGCTAATAGCTAGGTCTAACCACCTAACATGCATCCTCAAGTCACTAAATTAATTGTTCTAACCTAATCTAACCACCTAAGTGCATGTAATTAAATCTAACCAACCCTAAGACATAATTAGCAAACTAATAAAGCTTTAGTGAGTAAAACTCACTTGGTAAAGCGAAGATCGAAAACCGCGACGGCGGCCGAATTCCAAAATTTCGGCGGCGACGATAGACACTCGAGCCGGGCCTACAAGCCTCGCAAGCCCACAGCAAAAGCTGGGCTTGGGCCAGACTTGATTGGGCCTACTTCTTGGGCTGCTTCGCGGGCTGAACTGAGCTGAGTCTCATGGGCTAAAGCTTGGGCTCGGACCTGCTGAAAACAATTGCGAACCGGGCTGAGTTGCGCTGAAATGGCTAAACCGAATGGGCCTCACTGAACTCACGGGTTGGGCAAGAAAACTCAAAGGAGCTTCTAGTCTTGCTTGGAGGAGCTGGGCTGAACAAGACTGAACTGGGCCTATCTTGCTGTAGGCTTCAAGATGCGTGCTTCGGTGGGCTGGGCTGTTAAAATTCACAGGCAAGAGGAGACCGAAACTGCTGGGCCTCAGTGAGCTGTTGCACTTCGCTGGATTGAAGAAGTTGGGCAGCATCTTCGGTCGAGCAGCTGGATCCACGAAAGTGGAGCAGGCTTCAGTTAACAGGATGGGTTCGCTGGCATCAGTGGGACGCGCGGCTACTCCGCTGGGATCTTCGACCGTGGAAGCTGAACGAGAAGACACGGGTGTGCTGGCAGAGATGGGATGAGGATTCGGTGAGACGGCGTGGTCTTCTAAGGGGGCTTCACGACGTTAGGTTGGCCGAGCTTGGAGTCAACACAGCGGCAGCCTCAGACGCGTGGGCAATCCACCCGATGGAGGACGCCGCGGCTTGATTCTGGAGTCAACAAACCAGCATGAAGACACGACGTGGTGGAGCAACTTCGGTGGATGATGAGATCGATGGAGCTGCAAGCGTGGCGCACGGAGAAGCTTCACGGTCAATGATGGGGCTTCGCTTGAAGCTTAGTTGACCCGGACGTGGCAGCTTGGAGAGAAAACTCAGTGGAGGCATGGGTTGAAGTCGTGAGGGGCTGTTGAAGGTAATTCGGTAGAGTGAGTCAGCGTGGGGAGCTTCGGTGGAGCGAGGGAGTCAACAAACCGCCTGGAATCCTTGCTAAGTTGACTAAAATTTCGGTGGTGCTTTGGTGGGGAAAGATGGAGTCTTCGCTGGTGGGTTTCAACAAGTGAAGATTGACTCAGCTTGGGGTTTCGCTCGGTGGGAGACGTTGGCGTGGAGCTGCAGTATTTACGGGCAGAGAAATGGAGAAACTGAGGTCGGCAATGAAGCTTGCCCCTGCTGGCCTTCTCCCTTCCCGGTTGGAGGTCGCACGTATGGAACGGAGAAGAAGGCTTAGACGATCAAGGAGAGAAGCTGTTCGGTTGAGGGGTATGAGAGAGAGAGGTGGATAGCTATGAGGAGTGAGGGCTCCACCAAGGTTTGATATTTTGCAAAATATCTCCCTTAAATCAATCTAAACCAAGTATAAATACTTGGCCTTCATTAGGCCATCAAAATGTCCCATATAACCTCCCAAGTGGTCCATTCTTGCTAGGGTGTGGGGATGTTACGAATTTCCTAGCAATGACTTCAATTGCACAACCACTCCCTCATGATTCACTCTTACTTGGCCTCTATAAAATTAATCAATGTCTCCATGCTCCAATTGTTATTTTTCACCATCCAATAGCCCATCTTGCATCCCAATTTCACAATAAAAACGGTCCTCTACAAAATTCCGATTAAAATGTCACTATTTATCCAGTCGAAATTAAATCCCGAAAATCTGGATGTCACATGAAAGGGGAGGGAGGGAGAGAGAGACCTACGCGAACGCATCCCAATCAAACTTCCTCGATAACAAAGAGAGTAAAATATAAAATGTGCCATATTATATGTTATCTTGACTTGATGCTTGGTTTTTGTTATGCTTAGCAAATGGAATTGCACATGACTACGTTATCTGATCAAATAGGGCCCAATTTGTCGAGGCTCCATCTACCTCAGAACCTCACATGACAAGTGATGTTGGAACAATTTTTGAAAATTTAAATATGATTAAATGTAACTTTTTGACGTTCTATTCCACTATATGAATTGGGGAAAAAGGAAATATAGGGTGTTATAATAGCATATCTAGTAACGACCAAGGCTTTTGTGGTGGCTTGTTTGAGCTTCTTCTTCACTAACGAGTAACGATACTAATAGAAAAAGGGTAGAAGAGCGAGAGTATGACCATCCTACAAAATTTTACTGATAAAATCTACTTTTTAAAACTTTTACATTCCGTTAAATCTCGTGAATCGAAAAGGTACATGTCCGTTTTTCTAAGATGACCGATAATATATTTTGAACTGGGTAATTAATATGATGCATTTATCAATATATAAAACATATTTATAAGAATGGAGGTTGATAACCCCGATTATCTAGCATGTGATCATGCCATCCAATTTTTGGCCAGTGCACAAGATCTATTCATTTGGGTTGACTCTATTTCCTCCTAATAAGCATGCACCTCTTCTTGAAAATTTAAGAGCTAACAAGGTATCATCAATCACTTTGACCCTTTTCACTCCAAGTATCTAGTGTGAGATTTTCTTCGTGTCCGCCTGACATGTGCACTAGACATTCCCTCTCTCACGCGACCACTGCCAATGGAAGTATGATGTTCTGCTTTGAGAATCATTGAATACTTCTTTGTATCTCAAATGCCCGTTGTTACACTTTTTTTCACCTCACACGCCCTCAATAAATGAACAAACCAAAATGTATTTACTAATGCCGAAAAAAGAAAGGAAAAATCTTTAGTGGACCATAGATTGATTTGTATTGTTCACTTTCAAGAGCACTTTTTTTTTTTTTTTTAAGATTTAAGGGAAGTGATCATACCAAGCACTCAAATGATTTAAGCAAAATTCGTTTCTTGGGAGAAGGACCAAATTAACTAATTGAAGCTTCGCAAGAGTCCATACAGCCAAATTAATTAGTGTAGTTATCAATTATAACAACAGTGGAAGTTCCTAAGGGGGTGATATTTGTCCCTCTTCATCATTCCGTTTCCTTCTAATACTATACAATATTTCTCAACCAATCAATTCCTTTATAGCAAGTGATGGGAAAAATTGTCCAAAAATTCCTAAACCTATTGCACATTTGCCAATTCAATCATAAACCTTTTAATTTTGTAAATTCAGTCCTAAATATTTTCACTTTTTGCCAATTAAGTCCATTCAGCCAATTTTAGCTAGAATTCCCTAATGTGGATGCCGATGGTGCCATGTGGGACGGTCGGTACTGACATGAACAATTTTTAATAATATATATTTTATAATTTTTTTCTTTTTTCTTTCTTTTCTTTTTTGCTTTTTTCTTCACGGTTGGGCTTGCTAGCTTCAACGAGGCTTGCCCTTGCCCAAGCGAGACTCAATGAAGTTCGGCCTCGCCCAGGCCAGGGCGGCCTCGCAAGGCAAAGGCAATGCTGAGCAAGGCCGCTTAACATGGGCAAGGGCTGGCCTTGCTAGACTTGGCGAGAGGAGCCCTCACCCTTGCTTAGGCCAAATTTGGTGAGAGCTAGTCTAGCTTGGCCTGGGCGAGGCCGACCCTCACTAGGCCTTGCCTAGTCGGAACTTACTTGTGGCCGGCCATGAACTAAAGGAAGAAGAAAGGGGAAAAGAAAGCAAAAGATCAGAAAAAATAAAACAAAATGTATAAATGTTTTAAAAAAAATATTAAATATTATTAAAAATTGTCAATGCCAGAGCCGACCTTGCTATGTGGCACCACCAGCATCTATGTCAGCAAATTTCAACTAAAATTAATCAGATGGACTCAATGATAAAAAGTAAAAAGATTTATTACTAAATTGGCAAAATTAAAATGTTTAAGACTTAAGAAAAGAGCAATAGGTTTAGGAATTTGTGGAAAATTTTCCCACAAGTGGTATGTTGATAAAGCTAATGTTTTGTTGCCCTGTATTGTTTGCCTTTGTCCAATGGTCATTTGCAATTATTTATCCAGGCAAATTGAACAAAACCATGTGATGAATTCCATCCTCATAATTTCCTCCTAGTATTATTCGTTTCTCAACTAATCAATTTCTTAATTGCAAGTCGTTCATTAATGAAAACGGAGTATGAGTATCTATGTTGAGAGAGAGAGAGAGAGAGAGAGAGAGAGAGAGAGAGAGAGAGAGAGAGAGAGAGAGAGAGAGATTGAATATTGTAAAAATTACCTCGCACTGACGAATGGAATAGTTAAATTAAAGAATCAACAGTCTAGGCAAATTAGTATTTATGGGCCGAACTGACAAAATTAAAAATATTACAAAATTCAATCCATCATAGTTTTAAAAAAAAAAATAGGGGAGAAGCAACGCTGACTGTGATAAACAAAAATTTTGGTTAACTGACCGTTAATTGATTTTCACTCACAAAAGAATATTTAATTCAATTAATAATAGACATAAAATGTGAAGAGAAAAGATGAGAGAGAAAAAAAAAACAAGATGGGTTAGCGATTGACCTTTTTTTATAATAAAATGATATTTTGATCTATTAATAATAAAAGGTGTGTATTAAGCTAAATAAAAGACGGAAATAGCCTCATCTTTATTTCTGTTTAATATGAAGTACTAGTATTTAAAAACTTTTAATCGATACGATATTGTCGTGAATTTCCGACATTTAGAGATATAGTCTTTTGAAAAATTCTCTTTTTATTTTTTGGGGACATGGCATCTGCCGTTCGCTAAGAATTGTCCGTAATCCCTCACATAGAAAATATTAAGTGGTCCTGAATCTCCACATCAGCCACTTTTCCATCTCTCCAAAACGCTTCCTGAAGAGCTCATTGTCTTCGTTAAGCATCAAGTTTATGGGGAAGAGGAGACAAAACGCAAAATCACCCACTCCCACGGCCTCCCTTCATTGCTTTCCCACTCCTTCTCATCCTCCTCCAACTTCGAGTTCACCATCCCTCCCTCCTAGGCGTGACCGATTCCTGATCCGGTCTGCTTCTACTTAAAAATCGAGAACCAGATCGGGAGAACTAATTCCCAATTTTTAGGACCAGGAACTGGTCAATCCCATGGAACCGATTACTTAGAAAAAAAATTAAAAGAATTAAGAAAAATACAGAAATTGTTATTATTTTTAAATTTTATTACTATTTTAAGAAATTAAAAAATATATTTTTTAGAAAAAAGGGGTTAGTCCAGTCCGGTCCGGTTCTCCCCCGAAAACGGGAACCGGACCGACAATCCCCATTAAGAGGTAGCCAGTTTAAAAAATTGTCTTCTAATTAATGGGAGACATGCCATTTGCGGTGCGCTAAGAAATGTTTGTAATCCCTCATGTAGAAAATACTGAATGGTCCTGAACCTCCACGTCAGCCACGTTTCATCTCTTTAAAACGCTCACCAAACCCAAGCTCATCGGCTTCATCAAGGATCAACCATGGGGGAAGAGAAGAGACAAAACCCTGAATCACCCACTCCCACACCCTCCCTTCGTCGCCTTCCCACTCCTTCTCGTCCTCCACCCTCTGCATCGCCGACGAGCTCTTCTACAAGGGCCAGCTCCTCCCCCACCAGCTCTCCCCCCGCCTCTTCATGGTCTGTATCTTCCTCGCCTCCTCTTCCACCTCCGACTCCGCCACCACCTCCTCCGACCAGACCTGGCTGAAGGACGCCGACAATCCAGATCTGGATCTGGAGAACTCTAGATACGGACAGCAGCCCGTCGCCGGGCTCGGCTGCTAGTTGTTGGGGCTGGGACGGGTGGCAAAGGTCCCCAACTTCTTGTTCGCCATTAATGGAGTTTCGATATTGGACGATGGAATAGACGGGACAGAAATATGAAAAGTGGGCCTACTCAGTCACGGGATGAGGTCCAGGAGCACCCAATATTTTCTATTCAAATCCAGATAGTGGCTGTTAGCCTGTTACAAACATACAAACACGTACCAGCCGTCAAATGTTATTTGTTCACTATTTTTAAAAAAGAACAAATTGCTTTCCTGCAAAATCGTGAAAATGAAAAAAAAAATGTTTTAAGCTTTAAATTATTGAGAGATGGTTCTAAACAATTCTAACCATCAATACTTAAAAGAATCGCCAATATGCATGTTGTATTGTTTCTCCTCATGCTTTGGATTCAAAACGGAGCACGGTTTAGCTTTCTCTCAGAAACACTCAGAGAGCGTGAAATTGTGATGGTGACTGCAAAATTTGTTTGAGCCCTCGAAGAGTCATCCCCATTTTCAAAAAACGTAAGGCAAAGAAAACACGGACAACAGAAAATAATAAATGAAAGAAATTTAGCACACTACTGCACGCGGTTGATCAGGAACGTGTTGTTCGTTTGTCCTCGTAAGAATATCTGCAAATCGTCCATGTAGACCAGTAACGTGTTATTTGGGTGCACCGAGTGCAATAATTGTACGTTTTTCTTTTTTTTGCATGCGCTGTGCCGCTTCTCTCTCTCTCTCTCTCTCTCTCTCTCTCTCTCTCTCTCTCTCTCTCTCGTCGTGGGTTTTGTTTCGTCGTTCACATTGTTTTATCACTATGCTCTTCCTTTCTTTTTATACATCGCGAGTGATTAGTTCTGTTCTCTGTTCAGTTTCCTTGGCACAGATTTATTTAAGCAATTAATCATAGGGGTGCAACAACAAAAGAAACAAAAGAGAGGGAAAGGAATTTCTAGACATTAAAGAATAAATTATGGCGGAATTGGCTTCCTCCGTTGCATCGAATCTTGTGTCAAAACTAGGTGAGTACCTGTTTGCTCCCATCGGACGCCAATTTGGATACGTGTTGTGCTACAAGAGTTACATCCAGGATCTCAAAAATGGAGTCGAGAAGCTGGAGAACGCGAGGGAAAGGGTGCAGCGCTCCGTCGATGGAGCCATGTATGGTGGAAACTCTATACACACTGATATTAATAAATGGTTGGATAGCGTGAAGAATAAGGCTAATGAAGCACAAAATTTGTTAACACAACATGAAAGTGCAAAAACTGCTTGCTTCCATGGGTGGCTTCCCAACCCAATGGTGCGCCATCCAATTGGCAGGAAGGTGAAGAAAATGACTCGAGTCATTCGGGAACTCTATGATGAAACTGCAAATGTTAACTTCCAGAAGGTCTCCTATGAGAATCATCCAAAAAGAATTGTTACTGCTACCACTTCCGCTGCAAGATCTGTTGACAAGAAAGAAGATGTCTTGGAGTCGAGGGCTTCAATCACAGAGGATGTAATAAATGCTATCACTGATGACAAGATTTTTGTGGTTGGGGTGTATGGACTAGGTGGGGTTGGCAAGTCCAAGCTTTTGGAGGATGTTGAAAGGCGAGTTAAGAAAGAGAAGTTGTTCGATATGGTTGCCATGGCAAATGTATCATGCAATCCAGATTTAAAAACAATCCAAGGAGAAATTGCTGACGCACTAGGCCTAAATCTAATGAATGTCGAAACTGCTCGTGGGAGAGCTGATCGTTTGCGTGAAAGGTTAGAGTGTGATTGTGAAAAAAAAATTCTCATAATTTTAGATAATTTATGGAGGAAGCTAGAGTTGAAAGATGTTGGAATTCCTTGTGGCGACGATAATAAAGTAAGAGGCTGCAAGCTATTGCTATCATCTAGAAAAGGAGAAGTTTTACGCATTGACATGGTCTCTGATCGAGAATTCCAACTCAAGGAGTTAGACAATAGGGAAGGAAGAAGACTTTTTGAAAGGATATTGGGGAACAAAGTTTACGATCCTGATTTTAGATTTATGGTAGATGGAGTAGTCAAGAATTGCGGAGGGTTGCCACTTTTTATTATTTCGTTGGCAAAAAGGTTGAGGAGCGGAAATTTGGCTGCATGGAGGAATGCTTTGACTATAGAAGGATCTGATTTTAAATCACTAGTGGAACTGAACTACAAAGACTTAAAAGACGAGAGGATCCAATCGTTGTTCTTGGTTTGTACTCTACGCCAAGGGAGAATGGGGAATATCTTGTTCTATTGCTTGGGTTTGGGTTTATATAACAATTTCAGCAAGACCATCGAAGATGCTAGAGATAGGTTGAGCATGGATCTAGATTGTCTGCGCGACTCTTCTTTGTTACTAGATAGTGATGCTTCTAGCAGAAAAAAAAAAGATAGCAATCATATAGTAAAAGTCAGAATGCATGACATAGTCGCTGATGTGGCCAACTCTATTGCTTCAACAGAATGGAAGGCCTTGGTCGGGAGGGAGGATTGTGGGTTTAAAAAATGGTCAAAGGCTGAGCTTAGAGAATGCATTGCGATATTATTCCCTAATGCTGGCATTGATGAGCTTCCTGAAAAATTAGATTGCCCAAACTTGAGGATATTTCTGTTGTACGAAGAATTCTCATCTCTCAAAGTTCCCGAGTCATTTTTTGAATCTATGCAGAAGCTCCAAGTCTTGGAATTAGAAGAAATATCTATCACCTCTCTCCCTTCGTCGATTGAGTTCCTTGAGAACCTCAAGTCGCTTAGTCTTGCTTATTGCGATCTCGAGGATGTGACTCTTCTTGGAAAGTTGAAAGCATTGCAGATTCTACATCTCTTAGGATCGACAATCGCTCGGCTGCCTAAAGAAATAGGTGAACTAACAGAATTGAGAATTTTGAACTTAAAAAGTTGCACTAGGCTCAAAGTTATCGAACCTGGCGTGCTCGGAAGCTTGGTTAATTTAGAAGAACTGTTTATGGCCGACAGTTTTGATCGGTGGGAGGCTGAAGATGAAGCACCGCGAAGAAACGCCAGCCTGACTGAGTTAAAGAACATGAATAAGTTGAGCACTTTGGACATTGCCATTCCTCATTCTGCCGATCTCCCAAGAGACTTGCCGTTTGGGAAACTGAACAAGCATAAAATCCAAATTGGGGGCTTTTGGGATTGGTCGGTTGAATATAAAGAATCTAGAACTTTAAAGCTCAAGCTGGATTTGGGCAATCTTCTTTTCGATGAGTGGGTGCAAAGATGTTTGCAGAGAACACAACATCTCCACTTGGATGGATTGCAAGATGGCAATGATAGTATTCACGATTTATGCATTGAAGGATTCCAGGAATTGAAATATCTTCACGTGCAAAATAGCCCCTCATTTCATTATGTTGTTCACCCCACGAACAATGTCCAGTGCACTGCATTTACGAGATTGGTATCTTTGTTTCTTGAGAATCTGGGCAAATTTGAGAAGATTTGTGGCAGCTGTCTTGCCCTAGAATCTTTCAGCAAATTAAAGATTGTGAAAGTGGACAACTGTAGTGAAATGAAACATCTGTTTCCTTCGTCCATGATGAGATTATCATCCCAGCTTGAAGAGATTGAAATAAGCAGGTGCCACTTAATGCAGCAAATTGTTGCAGATGTCGAGGTTGACAAAGATGAAATATATGACCCCAATGTGAAGTCCTGTAATTTGCATAGGCTGATATTACGAAACTTGCCAAAGATGACAAGCTTCTACAAAACCGCAAACCTCTCAGTTGATTTCTTTGACGGGCAACAGGTATATAATTTGTTGTTTAGATTTTATGCATGGATTTTAAATGTGAGAGTATAATAGGACGGAGAAAAAATTGGATAAAGAATCGGTTTTTGAGATTTAGATTTCCAGGAAGTGCTATGTGATATGTGAATATATTAAAACATTTAGACAGTAGTTAATTGGATCTCTTTATTTGTGTAATGTTATCAACATAGTTAAAGAAGCACCATGCAATTTATATGTTTTTCAAATAATCTGGAACCTTATTATTGCTTAATGGTAAAATCGAATATGTATACACAAACATTTATGGATATATTCATAAGTTGAGGAAGTATATACGACCTTTACAATTTTTATGAACTCTATTTGATAATGATTGGACATATGTAGAGTCCTATTATATCTGATTGATTAAAGTGAAAGAAATAACTAAAAAAAAAATTCAATAGGTCAATTTAACTACACTGACTATGAGTCAAATAACGTCCAGATCAATTACTTATAATTTTGCAGTCACAATCGTAAGTACATCAGCACTAGTGTAGTTGAGACAATGAAGTTGCTTTTTTCCCCCAATGATTGTAAAGAGTTGTGGTGGGTGAATGCACCATTGTGGAATTGTGTTTCTACACAAAGTTCCGTTAAATAATTCTTTTTTATACTCCTATTTGTTAGATGAGGGAACTATTATGTGACTACAGATGAAAAATCAAATATAATATCTGGTAGGTCAGATTGCTTTTGTTACCTTGGTACATTAATGAGATTTTAGTTGGATAATTAATTAATTTTTTTTTTTTTTTGGTTCTAAGAAGCTATGGACCTTTCGTGGTGATAAAATCTATCACAAATCTTTATTCTAACCACTTTTCTAATGTTGCTAGTAAAATTTTCATGTGCCTGCACATGATTAAACTTCTTCTTCTTTTTTAAATATTCCTGGAAAGTATTAATTAGAAACACATCTAGCTTTCATTTGTGCACTATCGCTTTGATTTAACAATTCCTTTAACTGTTTTGTCAGAAAAAAGTTAAAATGGAAACCCTTCTTTAAATTATTTTTTAAGATTATGTTTATCACGTGAGCCAAAAAGCAGAAGCATGATCGAGTAAAATCATTTGTTGAATTAAGTATTTCATTTTCTTTGCTACATAAATAAAATTTGCCATATAATTTTGCTATTTGATAAGGAAGCGCATCTTAAGTCCTTATATGGGTAAATTAAATCCTTCAATGAAATTGACTCCGATGCCCATATGTTGCTGTTCGCTCAATTAGATCCTTTTACGGCCAACCATGGATCTCGCAGTGATGAACCTTCTTTTCTATTTTGTTTTTAATTTACTTTCGGCAAATGTAGCATATATTCCGCATTACATCTATGATAGAAAATAATGGATCCTGTAGTGCTGTGCATGGGGACGACAAAATCTTTTAAATGCTTTAGTATTTCTTTTATAATTTGCAATAACTTTTTGCTTTCAATCTTTCGATACGAGGATTTTCTTTAAAATACTTTGGAAAATATGGCAGGCTCAAATTGCATCTGCAAATCAACTAAAAGTATAGTTTTTGTCTGTATGTCAATTTAGTTCATGACTATTCGATAGGAAATAATTCGTTTGACTTATTATATATAATCACTGTCAGTGACTAAAAAATTAATTAAGCCTATGCCATGAAATTAAAAAATTTAGGTAAAAAGCACAAAATCGTACGTTGAATAACCTCAACAATTCAAGGACTTTAAATTCTCTCTTATTATTATATATTCAGCAAAGTCCAGATACATGATAGCTAAATAAGAAGTGTAAAGTTGATAAATTCTAAAGAAGAATGAGATAAAATTCAAAAATCAATACTCCGCTCTTTCTTCCATTATATTTGAATATATTGAATGAGATTATTTCTTTTATTTTTATATCACACACAACTCGTTTATCTAATTATGAGCATTACTATGAGATAATCAGTTATTCACCCCTATTCACCCCTTTGCAGCTAATAAAGCTACAGAATTTGGAAGCCATAACCATTGAAAAATGTCAATTAATAAGGGAAGTATTCGACCTTGAAGGACTAACAAGCAGTGGGGAAGTCGAGATTCTATCACGATTGAGAGAATTAACCTTGATTGACTTGCCAAGTTTGGAAAGCATATGGAATAAAAATCCACGAAGAGCATTGTGTTTTCGAAACTTAAAGGCACTAAAGGTGCAAAAGTGTGAGAACCTGAGATTTCTTTTTTCTTCTTCCATGGCTAAAGCACTCGTGCAGATAAAAGAAATTGAAATAGCAAATTGTGTACTCATGGAGGAAATTATGTATGTGCAAAAAGAAGAATTAGAGGAAGCTACAACCACCGACACTTTTGAGTTTCCTTTGTTAACCTCCTTGTCTCTTGAGGAATTGCCTAATCTCAAGACATTCTCTTGTGGAAAGTATCGTATCCACTATCCACCCTTAACAAGACTGACAATAACCGGCTGCCCCAAAATGATGACATTTACGTCATTCGAATTCGAAGGAAGGCAACATTCGATGATAGTTGATACAGGTTTACAACAAGCATTTGGTTGTATCAACTCTGACTTGCCCTTGCTTGGCTTCTTCAATGAAAAGGTAAGCATCTATAGTATTTTTATGTAGATCATTCTTCCAGTTCTAGTCAGCGAAGCAACTTATTAGATACTAGATCATTATCATGTACCATAAGATTGGCACTTCATGGTGGAGAAACTAACTCGCTGCTGGTCATTCCCAAAGTTGTCCCCCGAATTTCAGCATAATAAAATTCTATACCAAAAATTTCAGCCATTCTACGTATACGATATTTTTACGCAGGTTCTTTTTCCAAGCTTGGAGGAATTGAAGCTTTCTTCCATGTGCCAATTAAAGAGGATATGGCACAATCAGCTCCACGGACCGTCCTTCTGCAAACTTTCATCCCTCACTGTTGAACTTTGTGAAAATTTGTCACGTGTTTTTCCGTCAAGTTCAATGGATATGTTGCAGAGCTTGAATAAAATTAAGGTAGTCGGATGTCCCTCCTTGGAAGCATTATTTGAACCAATAAGTCCCAACGGTGAGAAAAGGCAAAAGCTAGTTCCTAGTTTGATGGAAGTGAACGTGAGTGGTTGTCATAGTTTGTCATATCTCTTCTCAAGTGCCATGGCCAAAACTCTTCATGAGCTTGTAGTGCTTGATGTTTCTTGTTGCAATAATCTACGGGGCATAATTGCGATGGAAGAAGGAAAAGGGAAAACAGTAGAGACATTCAAATTCCCTCATTTAACCAAACTAAAGCTTGATGATCTTAAGAGTTTGATGTGCTTTAGTCCAGAGACTTGTGCTGGTGATGGATTACATCCTCTATTTGATGAGAAGGTATGCCGATTTATCTGATATGTTATTTTTCTATGTTTTTAGTGCTTTGACCCTAAGTTGTTAAGCTTACTTTTCGTTTATCTCTGTGCATTTATAGCTGGCATTTCCAAAGTTAGAAGAGCTACATGTTGAGGGTGTTCAACATAAAGAAATATGGAACGATAAAATCCATGCGGAATCCTTTTGTCGTCTAAAGGTCCTTGAGGTGAAACAGTGTCACAACATAATGAATGTGATTCCGTCGTCCATGTGGAAGAGGCTACTTAACTGTATGGAGTTCTTGACAGTTGTAAATTGTCGACGCCTAAGAAACCTTTTTACAATGTCTATGGCAAAAAGCCTAGGACAACTCCAATATCTGGGTCTCAGTGGTTGTGGAGAGATGGAGCACATTGTTGCAGAAGAAGAGGAGAAACCTGAAGGAGCAGTCGGCAAAATTGTATTTCCTCGACTTGTCACTCTACATCTTCACGACATGCCAAAAGTCAGAGGTTTCTGTGAAGGGAAGCATATTTCAGAGTGGCCCTCCTTGGAAGAGTTTATTGTTCAAGATTGTAAAGCTGTGAAGGTGATTTTTGGAGATGCCGATTGTAGAAAGTTAGAGGGAAGTGTCCAAACACATCAACCGTTTTTACTCGTCGAAAAGGTTTGCACTCATTCTTCTCTAATGGCGTATCTAGTTTGTTGTCTTGATGATTTGAGCTAAGACAATGCAAGGATTTGTTGGGTCACTCATGATTATTTATCATTTTCTTTTACAAACCTTTGACCTCAAATAAGAAACATCTCAAAGCTACTTCTTTAATATAAACACATAGAAATGTATGTCAAATTTTTTTCATAAGATTCAAAAACTTCATATTCTTTTCTTTCCTTTTCAAGTCTTACACTAAATTTAGTAATTATGGAAAATTGTAGGATTCTACCTTATCCGCTTGATTAAAGCGAAAAAATAGAACTTAAAAAAATTCTGGTGCATGTAACTCAGTGACTCTGTGAAATAACATCTAGGTCAATTGATTACAGAAAATTATTTTGCAACTTTCATCTTAAGTACATTAATGCTAGGGTAATTGAGACGATTAAGTTGCTGTTTTTTTCTTTCCAATAATTGTAAAAATCCGGGGTAGGTGAATGGACCTCAGTGGAAATGTGGTTCTACACAAAGTTCCATCATACAAAATTTTCTATAGTCTTATATTTGAGTTGATGGAACTATTGTATGACAACGTAATGAAAATTCAAATGTAATGTTCGATAGGCAAATATGTGTTTTTTGCCCTTAGTAAATTGAGATGTTAGTGGAATAATTAAATTTTTTGTTCTGATTTGTGTGAGCTATGGACCTTTTGTAGTGATCAAATCTACCACAGATCTTCATTCTAACAATTTTTCTGATAATCCAGGTAGAATTTATGTGCGACACATTTTTAGATTTATTGTTTTTGTAATATCTATTGCTTGAAAGTATCAAGTAGAAACACATCTAGCATTAATTTGTGCATTGGAATTAACAAATGTTATTACTATTCCGTTAGTATAATAAAAAAGTGGAACCCCATTACTACCTATTTTTTAAAATTATGTTTATCTAGTGACCCAAACCACAAAAGCATGATGCTGGACTGGAATCATCATCGAATGAAGCAATTCTTTTTCTTGGCTACATGACTAAAAATTTCTACTTTTTGCATAAACTAACTTTTTTATGATGAGAAAGCGTATCTTAGGACCTCATATTTTAAAACTAAATCATTTGCTGAAATTGACTTTGATGACCATACGGCGCTGTTATGACCAATTCATGGATGTTATGGCCACCAATGGATCTTATGGAGATGAACCGTTTCTCTAACATTTGGTCGATGTGGCATCTATTCCGCTTTACGTCAATATCATAAAATATTGGATCTTATAGCGCTATGCATGGGGACATTAAGATCTTAATACAACTTTAGTATTTGTCTCATAAATTTATAATAACTTTTTACTTTCACTCTCTCGACAAGAGATTTTTTTTTTTTTTTTTTGGAACGGTTTGGAAAAAATGCAAGGCTCGTTTACACCTAAATATCAACTAAAAGTGTACTCTTTTTTTTTTTTTCTAGTTTATCAATTTAGTTCATAACAATTTTGGAGATGATTATTAAGATTGTTTTTAACACTTTCATTTGAGATATTATATCAGACCACATCAAAAATCAATTGAGCCTGTGCCAAGAATTTTTAAAATTTAGGCAGATTGCACAAAATGTGAGGGTAAATTCAATAAACTCAATAATTCATCCACATTAATATGCGTATAATAAAGACCAAACACATAATAGGTAAATGATAAATGTAAAGTAAATAATTTTATGGAAGGATAAGGGAAAATTTCAAATCACTACTCCGCTTTATCTCCCATTATCTTTAGATCTATCATGTGAGAATATTTCGTCTGTTATTATTTCACATGCAATTCGTATTCATAATTTCTTGTTAGCAGCATTGTTATGAGATATGCGGTGTCATTCATCCCTTGCAGATAATAAAGCTTCAGAATTTGGAAGTTATAACAGTTGATAGATGTCAGTTAATACAAGAAGTATTTGACCTTGAAGAACTGACGACTAGTGGGGATGTCGAGATTCTATGGCAATTGACTATATTAACCTTGAGTGACTTGCCAAGTTTGGAACGCATATGGAACAAGAATCCAAAAAGAGCGTTGTGTTTCCGAAACTTAAAGGAACTAAAGGTGCAAAAGTGTGAGAACCTGAGGTTTCTTTTTTCTTCTTCCATGGCTAAAGCACTCGTGCAGATAAAAGAAATCGAAATAGCGAGTTGTGTACTCATGGAGGAAATTATGTATATGCAAAAAGAAGAATTAGAGGAAGCTACAACCACCGACACTTTTGAGTTTCCTTTGTTAACCTCCTTGTCTCTTGAGGAATTGCCTAATCTCAAGACATTCTCTTGTGGAAAGTATCGTATCCACTGTCCATCCTTAACAAGACTGACAATAACCGGCTGCCCCAAAATGATGACATTTACTTCATTCGAATTCGAAGGAAGGCAAACATTCGATGAAAGTTGATACAGGTTTACAACAAGCGTTTGGTTGTATCAACTCTGACTTGTCCTTGCCTGGCTTCTTCAATGAAAAGGTAAGCATCTATAGTATTTTTATGTAGATCATTCTTCCAGTTCTAGTCAGCGAAGCAACTTATTAGATACTAGATCATTATCATGTACCATAAGATTGGCACTTCATGGTGGAGAAACTAACTCGCTGCTGGTCATTCCCAAAGTTGTCCCCCAAATTTCAGCATAATAAAATTCTATACCAAAAATTTCAGCCATTCTACGTATACGATATTTTTACGCAGGTTCTTTTTCCAAGCTTGGAGGAATTGAAGCTTTCTTCCATGTGCCAATTAAAGAGGATATGGCACAATCAGCTCCACGGACCGTCCTTCTGCAAACTTTCATCCCTCACTGTTGAACTTTGTGAAAATTTGTCACGTGTTTTTCCGTCAAGTTCAATGGATATGTTGCGGAGCTTGAATAAAATTAAGGTAGTCGGATGTCCCCTCCTTGGAAGAATTATTTGAACCAATAAGTCCCAACGGTGAGAAAAGGCAAAAGCCAGTTCCTAGTTTGATGGAAGTGAACGTGAGTGGTTGTCATAGTTTGCCATATCTCTTCTCAAGTGCCATGGCCAAAACTCTTCATGAGCTTGTAGTGCTTGATGTTTCTTGTTGCAATAATCTACGGGGCATAATTGCGATGGAAGAAGGAAAAGGGAAAACAGTAGAGACATTCAAATTCCCTCATTTAACCAAACTCAAGCTTGATGATCTTAAGAGCTTCATGTGCTTTAGTCCAGAGACTTGTGCTGGTGATGGATTACATCCTCTATTTGATGAGAAGGTATGCCGATTTATCTGATATGTTATTTTTCTATGTTTTTAGTGCTTTGACCCTAAGTTGTTAAGCTTACTTTTCGTTTATCTATGTGCATTTATAGCTGGCATTTCCAAAGTTAGAAGAGCTACATGTTGAGGGTGTTCAACATAAAGAAATATGGAACGATAAAATCCATGCGGAATCCTTTTGTCGTCTAAAGGTCCTTGAGGTGAAACAGTGTCACAACATAATGAATGTGATTCCGTCGTCCATGTGGAAGAGGCTACTTAACTGTATGGAGTTCTTGACAGTTGTAAATTGTCGACGCCTAAGAAACCTTTTTACAATGTCTATGGCAAAAAGCCTAGGACAACTCCAATATCTGGGTCTCAGTGGTTGTGGAGATGGAGCACATTGTTGCAAAAGAAGAGGAGAAACCTGAAGGAGCAGTCGGCAAAATTGTATTTCCTCGACTTGTCACTCTACATCTTCACGACATGCCCAAAGTCAGAGGTTTCTGTGAAGGGAAGCATATTTCAGAGTGGCCCTCCTTGGAAGAGTTTATTGTTCAAGATTGTAAAGCTGTGAAGGTGATTTTTGGAGATGCCGATTGTAGAAAGTTAGAGGGAAGTGTCCAAACACATCAACCGTTTTTACTCGTCGAAAAGGTTTGCACTCATTCTTCTCTAATGGCGTATCTAGTTTGTTGTCTTGATGATTTGAGCTAAGACAATGCAAGGATTTGTTGGGTCACTCATGATTATTTATCATTTTCTTTTACAAACCTTTGACCTCAAATAAGAAACATCTCAAAGCTACTTCTTTAATATAAACACATAGAAATGTATGTCAAATTTTTTTCATAAGATTCAAAAACTTCATATTCTTTTCTTTCATTTTCAAGTCTTACACTAAATTTAGTAATTATGGAAAATTGTAGGATTCTACTTTATCCGCTTGATTAAAGCGAAAAAACAGAACTTCAAAAAATTCGGGTGCATGTAACTCAGTGACTCTTTGAAATAACATCTAGATCAATTGATTATAGAAAATTATTTTGCAACTTTCATCTTAAGTACATTAATGCTAGGGTAATTCAGACGATTAAGTTGTTGTTTTTTTCTTTCCAATAATTGTAAAAATCCGGGGTAGGTGAATGGACCTCAGTGGAAATGTGGTTCTACACAAAGTTCCATCATATAAAATTTTCTATAGTCTTATATGTGAGTTGATGGAACTATTGTATGACAACGGAATGAAAATTCAAATGTAATGTTCGATAGGCAAATATGTGTTTTTTGCCCTTAGTAAATTGAGATGTTAGTGGAATAATTAATTTTTTTGTTCTGATTTGTGTGAGCTATGGACCTTTTGTAGTGATCAAATCTACCACAGATCTTCATTCTAACAACTTTTCTGATAATCCAGGTAGAATTTATGTGCGGCACATGTTTAGATTTCTTGTTTTTGTAATAGCTGTTGCTTGAAAGTATCAAGTAGAAACACATATAGCATTAATTTGTGCACTATTGTTTGGAATTAACAAATTTTATTACTATTCTGTTAGTATAAAATGAAAAAGTGAAACCCCATTACTACCTATTTTTTAAAATTATGTTTATCTAGTGACCCAAACCACACAAGCATGATGCTGGACTGAAATCCTCATCAAATGAAGCAATTCTTTTTCTTGGCTACATGACTAAAACTTTCTACTTTCTACATAAACTAACTTTTTCATGATGAAGAAGCGTATCTTGAGTCCCTCATATTTTAAAACTAAATCCTTTGCCGATATTGACTTTGATGACCATACCGCACTGTTATGACCAATTCATGGATGTTATGGTCACCAATGGGTCTTATGGAGATGAACCGTTTTTTTAACATTTCGTCGATGCGGCATCTATTCCGCCTATAGTGCTATGCATGGGGACATTAAAATCTTTAGTAGATACTAGATCATTATTTTTATACCAAAAGATTGGCACTTCGCAGTGGAGAAACTAACTCGCTGCTAGTCATTCCCAAAGTTGTCCCTAAATTTCGGCATAATAAAATTCTATACAAAAAATTTCAGCCATTTGACATATACAGTGTTTTCACGCAGGTTCTTTTGCCAAGCTTGGAGAAATTGAAGCTTTCTTCCATGTGCCAATTAAAAAGGATATGGCACAATCAACTCCAAGGACAATCTTTCTGCAAACTTGCATCACTCACTGTTGAACATTGTGAAAATTTGTCACATGTTTTTCTGTCAAATTCAATGGATATGTTGCAAAACCTAAATAAAATTAAGGTAGTAGGGTGTCCATCCTTGGAAGCATTATTTGAACCAGTAAGTCTCAGCGTTGAGAAAAGGCAAAAGCCATTGGCCCTCCGTGCATTAAGAGAATTGACGTTGTTGAATCTATCAAGGCTGAGAGACATTCTAAAGAGTGATTGCAAGGTCACCTTGGCATTTCCTAGGCTGAAGGAAGTGAAAGTGAGGGGTTGTCATAGTTTGCCATATCTCCTCTCAAGTGCCACGGCCAAAACTCTTCATGAACTTGTAGTGCTTGATGTTTCTTTTTGCAATAATCTGCAGGGCATAATTGCGATGGAAGAAGGAAAAGAGAAAACCATAGAGACATTCAAGTTTCCTCATTTAACCAAACTCAAGCTTGATGACCTTAAGAGTTTGATTTGCTTTAGTTTAGAGAGTTGCGTTGGTGATGGGTTACATCCTCTATTTGATGAGAAGGTAATCCCGATCTATCTGATATGTTATTTTTCTTTATTTTTAGTACTTTATCCCTAAGCTATTTTACATATTTTTGTTTATATCTGTACATTTGTAGCTTGCATTTCCAAAGTTAGAAGAGCTACACGTTGAGGGAGTTCAACAGAAAGAAATATGGAATGATAAAATCCATGTGGAATCCTTTCATCTTCTAAAGGTCCTCAAGGTGAAGCAATGTCACAACCTAATGGATGTGATTCCGTCATCCATGTGGAAGAGGCTGCTTCACTGTATGGAGTCCTTGACAGTTGAGAAGTGTCAACGTCTGAGAAACATTTTTACAATGTCTATGGCAAAAAGTCTACGACAACTCCAATATTTGGGTCTTGGTAGTTGTGGAGAGATAGAGTACATTGTTGCCAAGGAAGAGGAGAAACTTGAAGAAGCAACCGACAAACTTATAATTCCTAAACTTGTCACTCTGTATCTTCACAACATGCCAAAACTCAGAAGTTTCTACCAAGGGAAGCATATTTCAGAGTGGCCCTCCTTGAAAGAGTTTACTGTTGAAGATTGCAAAGCTGTAAAGGTGATTCTCGGAGATGTCAGTTGTAGAAAATTAGAAGGTAGCGTTCCAACACATCAACCACTTTTACTCGTTGAAAAGGTACACATTCATTCTTCTTTCATGGCATATCTAGTTTGTTGTCTTGATGGTTTGAGCTAAGGCAATGTAAGGGTTTGTAGGGTCAATTATGATAACTTATCATTTTCTTTTACAAACCTTTGACCTCAAATGAGAAACATCCCAAAGCTACTTCTTTAATATAAACATATAGAAAAGCACGTCAAAACTTTTCCGTAAGTTTCAAAAACTTCATATTTTTTTCTTTCCTTTTCAAGTCTTAGACTAAATTGTAGCTTAAGTACAAATATTAATGAGAGGCTAAGCTTCAATTAATAACTTTTAATTAATCTAGAGTCTAGACAATGCTAAAGATGTCAGCTCAAATTTAAATATTGTTCAACATAAGATCAAGGGTTAATGATACTACAAGTCCTAAAAACTTTTTGCTGGTTTGGCACTTAAGTCCAGCCCTTTTTTCGTAGAGAAATTCTGCATTTTTATCATATTTTCAATCCTGCATGGACTTTAACGTAGTGAGGGAGCTTCCTCAAGCACAAAGGGAGCTATTTCACTATTGCCACATCAAAAAATTGAAAAAAAAAATTAAGAGCATAGTGAAAATTAGAAAAAAAAATTAGCACTAAAATGAAACTGGAAACGAAAAAAGGTCCCATGAGGGATCACTAGTCAAAGGGGGAAGGGTTGCATAGGGAACACCACAACTGCTACCCTTCTTGCCAACAAAGGCTAACAACCCTCACCATGAGCAAGCAATGGCCTGTTTCCGCCTTTGCCAATTGGGGCGAGGGCGAGGGCAAGTGTGCTCCCTCACATGGTGGCGAAGAGCCAAGTTTGGCAATAGTTGGTGGTGGCGAGCACCCTAGCTATGACCCGGGGAATGGCTATAGCCATTGCCAGTGCAAAAGCCTAGAGACCCCACACCCGCAGGCCCCTTCTTCCTCTCTCCCACCTTGTTTTCTTATATGTACTTTCTAAATTATTTTTTCACCTTTTTTAATGTGGCATCAACACATTACCACATTTTTACAATTAAAAATAGGAAAATTCGATGAAAAAACGCCATATATATTTTGGGCAATGGAAAGACTCAAATGCTAAATCAAAACAAGTTTTACTAATAAAGAGGAAAAAAAAGGTTTTAGTTCTTTAACATGCCAAACCGGAATAAGTTTTAGGATCATTTTGTCACTATTCCTAAAATCAATTGTAAATATTGTGATGGGGAAATCATTCCACAAGTCCTAAAACGTATTTATGAACTGCAATCAAATCATAAATTTGTTAGTTGGTGTAATGAATTCTTAAACCTTTATCAAGAAGTGCAATCGAGTCCTAAATCTTTTGGTTGGTATAATTAAGTCATAAATTGATACAAACGAATGCAATTTGAGGTTGCTGCATAGGCAATCTAAGTTATTATGTATTAAAGAACTTGATCACGCTTTTTCAAAAATATTTAAAACTTAAGTAAACCAATTGCAAGGTCTAGGACTTGACTACATCTCATAAATAAGACAAATAAACAACAAGATGGTTGAAGAATCATGTCATATATCATTCTCCACAAAAGGGAGATTCGGATGTGCACCTTGGAAGTATAAGGCTATGCTAAGTATTTTAGTACAAATTTTAGCGTCATGAATTTGCAATTCTGTGAATGATCAATAAGGGAAATTATGTTCCAGATTTTACTAAATTTTAGAAGGTGTTTCTATAAATTCATCCAGATTAGTTAGTAGAATTTTACTCCACTCACTTCACTATTCCCA
This sequence comes from Rutidosis leptorrhynchoides, assembly GCF_046630445.1. NCBI lineage: Eukaryota > Viridiplantae > Streptophyta > Magnoliopsida > Asterales > Asteraceae > Rutidosis > Rutidosis leptorrhynchoides. The sequence continues at coordinate 59,295 of NW_027266436.1, read as the reverse complement.
CAAGCATAGTCCTTATTTAACACTTGAATACATTGAGAGCACTTATCTATGCTATTTTGCTCAATATCGAACTAATTTTGGATTGTTTTCTTGTCTTTTTTTTTCTTTTTTTCTTTTTTTACAGTTTTTCATTGAATCTATTCAATTCTTGCTAAAATTGTTGAAATATTCTCTCAGACCACTAAAATTTGTTCAAACTCTTGAAGATTATTAAGGATTTATGATAACCACAATCACATCAATAGTCAGATTACTCCTGATAGTCAACATTGTTAGAGTAGCATGATAATCATAATAATAATAATTGCCATACCAATCGACATGATAATCTTGATAACCCCTACTCTTTTCAAATTTAAAATATTAGAGTTCATAAATATTGTAACATTATTCAAAGAGAAAATTTACCAAACATAGAGTGGCTACAAATTAGAAAGTCTAGCGGATGAAGTTTCAACAGGCATGAATGCCATATATCTTCATTAGCATATCAAATTAGAAATGCGAGTGTAGCATCTAAAATAAGTACTATAGCGTTGGCTCTTGGTCTAGCATAGTTGCACAACAATAATACGTAGTTAAAGTGAAGTTTTGATACCAATTAATGTTGAAGAGATCTAGCTTGACGACCAATTGATGAAGAGTGTGACGGCCCAAGCGTGGGGGCGCATCTCTTGTCCCACATCGCTTAGGAGGGAGTTCTGGGGCAAGTTTATAAGGCTTAAGTCCCTCTAATCTGTGTGACGTGTTTTAAAGCCGTGAAGACTCAATGTTCAAAACGGACAATATTACACAGTGGAACCCGGGTCTTTACAAATGTTATCAGAGCCAATTCCCGACTGCGTGTGGTGCCACAGTGAGAACCCTGTGCTCGCAAGGGGGGAGAATCTGACGGCCCAAGCACGAGGGCGCGTCTCCTGTCCCACATCGCTTAGGAGAGAGTCTTGGGGCTAGTTTATAAGGCTTAAGTCCCTCTAATCTGTGTGACGCGTTTTAAAGCTGTAAGAACTGAATGTCCAAAGTAGATAATATTACACAGTGGGGCCCAGGTCATTACAAAGAGCAAATTGAGATCGAATACCAACTAATGTTGAACGAAAGTATGTAGAAAGTTAGGTAAAATCAGACGATAAGAAAAGATTGAGAAACTAAGGAGATATGGAAGAGATAGAAAGGCCAATTTGGGGGGGGGGGAGATATGTTAAATAGGTGAACTTAGTTATTAAATCAATTCATCATTAATACTAAAGAAAAATATTTAATTGGTTTATATTTATAGGCAACTTAAATAAGAGATGAACTAATAATTGGAATAAATTAAGATTAATACCTAAGTCTTGATAATTTCAAATGATAAACTTATAAAGTAATCAGCAGGTGATCAAAGAGTCCCGTACAACATAAATTAAACAGAACATACTTGCATTTACCATTTTTTTAATTTAATTGTTTGATCATTTTCTTCAGTATTTGTTGTGTTTTCTTTGAGTCTATACTTTGTTGGAGAACTTTTGAAGTGCAAGATCCATGAAGCATTGGTTTGTGCAAATTGGTTTCTGTTTTGTCGTGTGCAATTCAAAGAAATAGGACAATATATTGGCTATTGTGTTTTTCAGTGTTGTAATGAGCCAAATCTAAGATGGGCTAAATTTGAGGTTCATGGGAGACAACTTATGCACGAAATGAATATAGTTGTCTAACTAAGAAGGCTATGGTTATGCTACTGCTTAAACATAATGCTTAATATATATTAGAAAAATTTTATACTTTAAATTATATGATAGGTGAATGAATTTTAGGGGGTGGCATCGGCTAAAAAGAAATAACGTACGTCTAGTATTCTTTTCTTTCTATTTTTTGATAATATCCATCCTATGACTTTCTTTTTTCTTGAAATCAAATTATTCTCTTTTTTGAAGGAATAGAGGAATTGGCTCTAATTAATTAAATTAAAAATAACAGGTTGAGTTTCCTGCTTTGGAGTCGATGAAGATCTTGCACATGGAGAACATGGATAAGATATGGCTTGATGATCTTAATTCAAATGCCTTTGGCAAACTCAAAACACTAGAAGTGGAGCATTGTGAGAAACTTTTATCCATATTTTCATCTTATAATATGCTCACAAGATTTCAAAACCTAGAGAAGATAACTGTGACCAATTGTGGATCCTTAGAAGTAGCATTTCAAGTCCAAGAGTTTGAATTTAGCGAAGCTTGTTCTACAAATTCTTTCCAATTGGGAGAAATAGTTTTTACACAGCTCCCGAAAATGAAACATGTGTGGAATGGACTTCCTCAAGGAGGTCTTACTTTTGGACGCTTACAATGCATGAAAGTTGTCAAGTGTGAGAGTCTCAATAGTTTATTTCCAACCTCGGTGGCAAAAAATATGACACAATTGAAAGAACTTCTAGTGAGGGATTGTGGGGTGGAGGAAATTATTGCTGAGAAAGATGGAGTAGGGATGAGTGCAAGTAATCTCTTCTTTCCGCAATTAACCGACCTTAGATTACTTGAGTTGCCAAAACTAGGGAGCTTCTACGGGAATAGTCATACTTCAGCGTGGCCACTCTTAAAGCAATTGCGAGTAAGGCACTGCGGCAAAATGAGGTCATTCTTATTTGCTTGTGAATTTCAAGGCTACCAAGGTACAACTACCAGTGAGAACCAATCTGCGCTCTTTTCTTTTGAAAAGGTACTGCCCTTATCAATGATTCTAACTCTTTGCTATTGTCTTCATTGGTTTATATGCATAGCTCTTGGTGCGTTGTTATTTTCTCTAGGAAATTGAAATTGTCAAACATTTCATGCTTGTTGATGCTTATCTAACCACATCTGTGAATTGCTTAGAAATTTAAAAATTATTTGCAGTTAATTATTTCCAGCTCATATTTTTTGTTATATAAATATATTGATCCTAGCTTTTACTTCGAAGAACAACACTTTTTATTAAATTAACTTGCATAGATCCATGCTTCTAATGAGCCGCTCGTATCTTATGATTGAGATTTACCTATTTAATTTTATTTGACCAGCCTCGTCCACCAAAATTTAAAAAAAAAAAAAAAAATTGGTATTATGTTCACTTGGAATATTGCTAGCTTAGCTACAAAACAAATTTCCATCCTCAAACATCTTGAACATGGTTGGTAATTGTCAAGCACTGTGGATAATTTTCTTATTTGGTCACATGTTAGTAACTCATCAATAGGCTTAAAAAAGGACAAACTTTTTTTCTACTTTCAAATCATCAACTACTTTAATAATTTACCAACTTTTATTTTGGCCTACCAACAGATTTGAACTAATTTTATTTGAAGTTACCAAATTAAATTTGATTGGTGCACCAATATTAGTCACATTAAGACTTCATTCGTTTCACGAAAAATGGAATTTATGCAATATATTTTTCGAAAAATGATCGCTTGTATTGTTTATGAAAATAAATGAACGAAAAATAATTTTATAATCTACAAAAATATTTAGATAAAAATTTACATCGACAATGAAAAGAATTTTCATTGATTAATTATTATCAAGCAATATAAGCAATTATTTTTAGAAAAATGTTTTTCAAAACATTCATTTTCTATAAAATGCAAACTAATTTTAGTTACTTGCCACCTTATTATTATCTTGTTAGGTTGGAAAATAACAACATTTTCAAAATTACAAACTACTTTAATAATCAACCAATATTTACCCTTGTGGCAAGCCAATAACTCTCAAATTACAAAGTTTATTTTGAAATTACAAATGAAAATCTAATTGATGTACCAACAATCATCAAATTAAGATACCAACGGATTTTTATTCATTGACCAACTTCTTATTAGATCTTGAAAGGTACTAATATATATTTATATTTTCAAGATCACCAACTACATTAAAAACCTACCAATGTTTATTCCTATGGTTGACCAACGCTTTTCAAGTTACAAACATTTAATCAAAATTACCAAACTTAATTTGAGTGGTATATCAGTGATATACCGACACAAAATTAAGTTCCTTTTTAACCACACAGAACGCTAAAAATATCCATTTATTTGGGGCTATGTACTTTTTATTTGTTTCATTGCTCATATGATGTTTCACTTTGCTTTTGTAAGAATGAACAATTTGTCTTCATTATTTACTCTTTGTTCCATCGAAATTTTGAACTATTATCTCTATCTTGTTTTATTGCTTTTTCACCAATGTCCTGTCATTTCAATTTTTCTTTTCTTCTCTTTTCTTTTTTTTTCTTTTTTTGCTAATCATTTGTTGAGTTTGAATGCATTCTTCTTAGAGTTACGCGAAAATGAAGCCATATGATACTTATGATCTATAGTAAAATAGATATGAGAACTGCAGCTTCGAAAACAATGTGCAACATTAATACAACATCTTACTATTGAGACACATACACTAACTATAAAAAGAACCTGATTTGTTAAAACAAGCAAATGTAATTTTTCCATTTGAATTTAATTAGTTACAATTGAAATAGCTGAAGCGTCATTGATTAATAACTTTCTTTATCCAAATTCACGAAATATATTGTGATTGAATTGGGCACACCACATCAATCAAAAAATAAAAATAAAAATTGGGCACACCACTAACAACAATCATCCCTCGTATAATGGCCATCGATGCTTGCTCGTCTACTTCTTGAAAGTTGTGTTTCTCCTTATTTCCCTAAATTGAAGGACATTTTAGTCATTGGACTTTTCGGTGGCTTAATTAAACGGAGTCCCTCCTGCAGGTCATTTCTCACTTGGAGGGATTGACATTGACGATGGAGGATGTTATGATGATGATGCCGCAGCATTACGTCTTTCACCATCTCAAAAAGGTGTCTTTGGCATGCTACCATGATGAAAATGTCGCTTTTCCATCCAACTTCCTTCTCCACAGATTCCCCAATCTAGAAACGCTTAACGTGATATGTAGTTCCTTGGAGGAGATATTTCCAGAAGATTCGTCTGGACATGAGGGAGCGATTTCCTGTGGAGAACTAACTGACATGGAAAAACCTCTCCAAGCATTGCGAAATCTGAATCGACTTGACCTGTATAAGCTGTGTAACCTGAAGCAAGTTTGGAAAGATGGCTCCTTGATGGCTGAAATTCTCAAACAGATTGAAGTTCTTTGGGTTGGGGAGTGCCCGAGATTACCAATCGTACTTCCATCCTCGATTTCATTCCAGAGATTAACGCATTTAGGAGTGGAGGATTGCAATGGTTTAGTTCATGTGGGGACTTGCTCTACAGCGACAAGTTTGGTGCACCTTACTTTTCTATCCCTAAGTAATTGTGACGCAATGGAAGACGTGGTAACAGATGATGGAAATGGAGCAGGGGATATCTCTTTCCCCAAGCTGGAAAAGTTGATACTCGACGATTTACCAAGCCTTGAGAGCTTCTCAAACACAAATCGTGCCTTGAGATTCCCATCGTTGGTGCGTATTCTCGTCACAAAGTGCCCCAAGATGAATATATTCTGCAATGGTGCCTTGAGGACGCCATACCTGGATAAAGTACTCCTCTCCAAACAGGATGGTGAATGGCGTTGGGAGGGCGACCTTAATACCACCATCCGAACCTTATCGGCCTGAAACGATCCACTCTGAATTTAGCAAGACAGGTATATCTGTGTGCCTAATCATGTTTGCCTGAATCTAATGTCAAAAGGATTTTGTGTTCTTCGAATTCTATGTTGGCTCATACGAAGTTAGTCTTTCTTAAAAGAATGTTTGACTGGGTTTTAAAGGAATTGTCACGTGATTCGACAATTAGGGCCTGTTGAGCACTTACTCACCCATACATTCTAGCTGTTTGATGAAATGCTTAGCATGACCTTTGTCCGTGCAGCTTTGAAGATTGTAAAATTTTTGTTATATGGGGATGTATTCTCACCCACTTCGCTGGTTAATCTTGAGGATTTTCAATAAAGACATGTCATACAGACAATGCTTGTTTCTTTCAGGTGTCATGCTCACTACAATCTAAGTGGCTGCTTTCATTTGCTAGAAAGTGTCTCTTGTAGGAAGATGTTGAATGGAGCTTTTTACAGCGTGTTCGTTGATAGTGTTCTAATCATGGTGTTGATGCCTCTTGAGATGGCGTCTTTATGCCAACATGTGGTATTCACAATGGGCAGGTGCTTCATTTAATATTTCATTATTTTTCTAGTTTGAAATGTCCTCTCTATGTCATTTCCTTGATAATGGTACTGGTGTAGCATAATGGTTAGAATGTGGGGGCTCTCTATCCTTTATCGAATTGTATAGAGATTTTGTATGAGTGTTGGCTTTTGGGCAGCATCGATTAACACCAAGTTATTCTTTGGAGTTGGACTATTTGGATGACGACAACAGCGGCCATACATTGACCAAAATGGAAGAAGTCCAAGAATCCAAATAGGCATGTGTCCTTCAAGCAGCGGACCATAGCCTACATGGAGCCATTCACGCTAAATATTTTCATCTCCAAGCACCTCATCTCGACTTCACTCACTCACAAGGTCACGTGCAAGCAGGTCGCTGTTGCAGGTACCAATTCTAAGGATATCAGAGCTGTGCTCAGTCTCAATCGGACATACCAGCATGTTTGGCCATAGGCTGGGTTTTGCAGACCAGGCAAGGGAAGCTGATGTGTGCAAGCTTCCTATACTCCAAGAGAGAGGAACAAGTTTGAAGGTAAAACCAGGGCAGTAGTTCAATCTCTGATTGACAGTGGCATTGATATTACAATTTATCTTAACTAATTTTCCCTCCTTCAGCACGATCTTGTTAATGTGCACTACTCCTAATAGGAAGATACTGACATCTTTGACATTGTTTTGAGAATACACAAGATGTAATGTTGTTTCTTTTACTAGTTATATGTAGATAATAGTGACTGTTTGTTTGGCAGTAGGGGGATTCAGATTTTGTTTTGGCTTTGTCCAAAAGGTTACCTTGATCTTGGATGAGCATTGTGGTGGATATCGTAACTTCATATATATTTCTCCAATTTTACATGGTGTCGGCATTGACTCTTGCTCTTGAAACATTATGGATGTCCATGTGAGGATGGTTAGTTTGGTTCATCTTCTTTTAGCAGACAGTTGTTACAAGGTTAGGTCCACAGTTGTTGATTATCTGATAACATGGATTGGCAAGTAATATCCCACACGAATTATCACAACTTAAGTTAGTTTAGTTGTCTACTATTCAGTTGTTTTACTAGAGTTCATAAAATATAGATACATAGATATTACTTTGCCTGCCTTCGTGTTGTGATGATAAATAATCAATTGACTTGATATAACATGATTTAGTTATTTTATTCCTGTAGATAATTTTGACACTGATAATAAGGTGTTGTGTAGTCATTCTTTTTGTTTTGTTTCTGAACTTATCTGATCTGCTGCTTTTTACATGTAAATTCTTGCCAATTTACTTTGGTGGGAGAAAAACGTTTTGTACAAGTTTGACCATGTCAATATGAGAGTTTCTCTAAATTGCAATGAGTTCAAGCTAGAACATCTTAGACCATCAAAGAGAGAGAAAAAGGCGTTGGATCGAGTTTTCTGTAGAATTTCTTCATAAACCACTCATCCCAGATTTCCGAGATTCACGAATTGCAATAGCATCCACATTTTACTCCGATCCTTTCCCCTGGAGGTTGGGCTTTATATCAGGTAAAAGAGAGATATGTCCAAAATCCTATATGCTCAATGGTAGCGTCCAATATTTCCCAAAGAAATAGTGAGAGAGAGCTAGTTATTGAAGGTGATATCATTGCTTCGTGAATCAACAATTTTAGATGCATCCCCTGCAAAAGCAGATGATCTAAGGATCACTCAGCTACTGAGCATACTGTAATTTCGTATGTTCTTCGGAAGGTTGGTATGAAGAAGAAAGTTTCACTTGCTGGTTGCTATTATCAGATAAAGTTCGAACTCTTCTTTTCTGCTTTTGTCAGAGTTTAGTTGTGTTTATAGCTTTTGGTGCTTCATCCACATAGCTCTTTCCACAAGCGCCAATATGGACTATGCAATTGTTTTTTAATTGAATTAGGTAGTAATATTCTCTCCTAGCTAGGGAAAATATCATTTGGGGTCCACAATCTTAGGAGTTCTTAGTAATCAGATTCTCAATTGTTTCAAATGAGTTCATTAAATACATCAAATAGCTCACAAACTTAAAGCACCATATTCATTACCATGACATGTTTGCACTTAAAGTACTGCAGATCTCTGTACTACTCAAATGTCCACAATTTAACATAATCTGTATACAATAAGAATATGCAGTAAAACATTATTTATGAGTTTCTAGTACAAGCTAGCTGCATGCGATCGGGGGTATTTACTGCAGGATCACATTATAAAAATGTCATTTTCCATGCGCTTGGTTTCAGTGAAGGACAAGTGCAAGCCATCTAAATTTTGTCCGAAGCATCTTCTCCTTTCTATTTCCCGTGGATGGTCACAAAGCAGAGTCGGAGTTTGGTCCTGTCGCTTCTTAATAAAAATTTACAAGTAGGCTCGAGAAACCTGGTTACTCGGACTATCCATGCTGAGGAATCTGTTGCTTTCACGACCGCTACTGAAATAATATTTCGCTGTTCCCAATTTAGAAAACAAAGATTTGTTTCTGAAAGTGTAAGCTGTCCAAAATCTCTCTTCAAATGTCCTGTTTCATATGGTTCCTTGCCAAATCTTTTCATTGCTTTATCTCTCGTACTCGGTTTTATTAGGATCTTTTCCTGAGAATTTTCGGAGGAGTTGAGTGGGGCTCTCGTCCTATTTCGTTGTCACCATATCCTCTAATATGTTACTTGAGGCATTAGTGACTTGACATACAGTGAGACTTGCTGCGGGAGAATTCATTAGTCATTGAGTGCTTCGACTTCAATACTAGATCAACCATGCACATGTAGGGTAAATGCCTTTCCTCTCAACACCACCTTAGACTACCGGTCGCCTCGCGACATGTAATGGCACGGGACCCACACGGCCTCCTCAGTCAGAGGCCGGAAGGTTCTGGACGTCTCAGCCTTCGGCAGGCTTGGTTGGGGCACCGCCACAGGCGGCGCTGCTTGCCCACCTGACCATAAACAAGGTGTGTTGGGCGATCCCTGACGCGACCAAGCAAATGGAAGCCACTTGCTCTGAGGAGGACATTTTAGCAGCTATAGATGACACCATTGGCGATGGAGTCGATGTACTAAGCATCTCCCTAGACATCGGCAAGCCTCTCCGGCTCTCCCTTACACTGAGGACTCTCTAGCCCTTGGCACGTTCCAGGCGATGAGAAACGGCATCGCGGTGGCATGCGCCGTGGGGAACGCCAGCCCTGCCAGGTCAACTCTATCGAACATGTTAATTTGCTCCTCGCTTATTACAGTAAACCTCAGAAGTCCATGGCAGATTTGGAGAAACTTCACAGAAAGATATGGTGCAAATCTTGCTTTACCAGCTTTTCATCAAGGCCGTGAAAAGGTGTCTGTCATTCTTAAATAGCTTAATACTCCGCATTCTAACGAGCCTTTGATCATATTCAACGTGAATTTTGTAGAAGTTGCCAGTAAAGAAGATGATTATGTAGGTCCCAAGGAGTAGCATCATGTAAAAGTTCAATTCCAGGATGGAATCTTGAATCTAACATCTTATTGATTCTTTTTTGGTGAAAGACCAGTATTGATTAAAACGCGCTAAAATAAGTTAATTTCCACAATGCACTTAGAGCACATCTTTCTTAATATTTACATGTTTTTTTCTCTGGACAGGGTCACTATTCGTCTTACTCGGCATCACCATCTCTCTTATCGCAGCAAAAGAAAAATGAAAAATGAAAATGAATGTCCATAGTCGCAAACCTGCTCATAGCAATCACATAAGCGGTGCTGGTGATCACCATCGAGATTGCTTGCAAGCCATGTCTTGACAGATCAATGAACCCCGATTATGACCCTACAGATCACGATGGCATGCTCACTCTTGTACCCTGACCCACGCAACACCAGTTACATGTGAATTTCAAATGACACTCGACCCCGCCATGGCCACTGGCCTCAGGGCTCATTGTTAGAAAGTAGCTATGTTCAAGTTGCAATAGCACAATCAATGAAAAAAATGAAAAAGAAAATGAAGTACCGTGTCTTTTCATTCATTGGATGACATCATGTCTAATATCTTCTTGTTGATAGCCTAGTTTGCGACTTGAAAATCATAGGGTGATGTTGGAAAAAATTATTTTTACTCATTGCAAAACTCCTAAAATACTTTGAAGCATGCAAATATTACTTGTGAGTTTTCTCATGACATTTACAAAATCATCATTTCAAATGTTGTTTATTTTTCTTACTTCATTCTTTATATTCGAACCATTCGGTATAAATAGCTGGACCAGATGAACCAGTAGAACCACATACCAGCCCATTCTCCGGTTCAGCCTCTAGTTCCATTTTCAAAAAATTGGCTATAATCAGAACCGGAATAGTTGACTAAAAGCCATATGTTCTTTCTTGAAAGGTGGGTACATGAAATTCTTTAATTAAGAGCCCTCACCTTTGGTTCATATTTCTATTCATCAGATTTCTTTAATGGACGACCTCACTTTTAATTTATTAGAATACCATTCGAAGTAAAGTGCAAGTTTATATGTAGATTATAACAATGGGGAATCGGATATTGTTACTTAAAACATGTTGGAAAAATTATTAGAATACATAAAGTAATAATAATTCTTGGAAATACATTACAAAAGATTAGAAAATAAAAAGAAATGTCTGAGGCATGCAAACATTGTCCTTAAGGATAATTCTGCCTCTCGGAGTACGTAACTCGATGTGTAAGGCTTCAACAGCTATCCTCCCAAGATACAACTGACCTTCATCTATACCGCGCACTGAATATTAGAAGGAAACAGAACAACTTTTGTGTATAACCCAGCAAAAAGAAAAGGAATTATGTGAGAACATATTATATCTACTTAGATTGTGGTTTGAAGTTTAATTTATATTTAAACAAGGAAAAGAGAGAGCCGTTAGGAGATTATCATAAATCAATTGGTAAATAAAAAGGATGACCGTTGTAAAATAATGAAGAGTTTATGAAGTAATAAATCAAAAGTTATAAAGCCATTAGACGACTGTTATACAACCATTAGAAAGCTGTTATATGACCGTTGAAAAAGCCGTTACAAAAATGATGACTTTCATGATGATCATAATTTCTAATAAGTATTTCAAAACTACTAAAATATCCAACAATCCCCCACATATTTCAAAAAGTTTTGACAAGAAAAATAGAATAATGCTGGGTTATTGGAAAGTAATGCATCGGAATTGGTGCTTGTTAGGCTATGAACCAACCCTAGAAAGAATGAAATATAATTCACGAAATTATTGGTGAAGTTTGAAACTTCTATGAACCAAGAATTTCTTTTTGTGAATTATAATTTTCACCAATCACATTATACTCCCACAAACTTTGTTGTTCAACCGCGGTTTTGTGCTAATAGGCCATGCGCGTGCTTGGTTTATTCATAAATGCTTTAGAGATTTTCGCCAAAAATTCTCATAGGAGTGGCTCCACTCCACACTTATATAGGTGATTCCATCAAGTGTATTATGCAGTTTAATACACCACCAATAATGGCTAAGAGCTTAGCTCAACCTCTTTTTCCTTGCAATTTTGCACTAATTTCACCTTATGATGGACAATAATTTTTAATAGTGCACTAGATCAACAAATGACTTGTTATTACCTATATGAACCTAATTCATGGGATCGCCAATCACATAAGTTGGGTTACTATCATTGTTGATTTTCTTCAGTTGGCTTGTCCATTCCCCTCAATGTATAGTCAAAGGATTGGCCAAAATCCATTTTTGACTTCATATAATTAATGGACATAATTCCATCATTAAGCAGCTGCTTTACCACGTCATCCGTCAATCGAACGTGTCAATTTTTACCATTGAAAGTTTTATCTTTGCATGGCTATTGTCTCTTGGCAATCATGATATATAAACACAAAATGTGTCATTTTCCCAAAGGAATATTTGCTAAGAGTCTCTCAACTACTCAGCCTCATTTCCATATATGAGTTTGAGAAAAAATTTCTCTTTTTCTCAAGAACTTAAATAGTTCACAATTTACCAAAGAATAGTAAATATTTTCTTCTCCTTCACCCATTGGAGCTTAGGAAGATAAGGCATTTTGTTTACACATATATGCCTGGTAGCACTTGAGTCTACCACTCATAATTTTGATTAGCCACAATATTGGCATGGGAATGACTGTAGCAATTCTTCATCAAATCATCTACTTCAACCAAGTCGACTTTTGGTTTAGCAGAATTGCCATTTCCCCCACGATTTCATTCGATTGCTTTTATGTCAAGCACTTCCACCGGGTGAACACATATTTGTTAGTAGATTTTATCTCATATGAATCCAAGATCCAGTTAACATTACTGTATCCTTATAATACAGTGGAAAATCCACTATAATAAACTTGACAATAGTTACCCTTTAACAAAATATTTCACGAAAGACATCAATCTTATTCAATATAGATCTAAGTTGGCTATGGATGCAAAGAAATAAAAATAAGTTTCATCTCCACAGCAATCAACTAAAGGAGGTTAAATTGCAAGGCTCAAGCAAGTCTTCAAGTACCCAATACATGTTGGCACATAGCTCAAACCAAGAGAGCTTATTTTCCAGAAAAATAATTACCACAATACGAAGTTTCAGTTCATGGTCATGAAGAGACTATAACCAAACACAAGAAGAGTTAGCATGCTCTTAAAATTAGGACTCCCCCATATATAGGTTAAAAATGCAACTCCAAATAATCCGATACAATTAAAGCCAGAGTTGGGGAAAGAAGACAGAATGTCATTATCCCATCTACCATCTCAATTATCCATCGTCAAGCTAAAGATGCAAGACCTTGAGATACAACAATTTATTTTTTTCAAACACTGAAGCTGATAGATGTTGTAAAAGAGCTATAGAAAGATATAATTGACTTTTGAGATCACACAATTTTATCTTCATAATTCAAATGATTTTCTCTTTTAGGTTTATACAAGAAAAACACATAGGCCACCAACAACTCAATGAACACGCACAACACTGTTTGGCGAGTGAAATAAAGACACTGAGAGGACATGGAAAAATCTTGCCATGCTTGATAATCGAACGTGGCTGATGTTCAATTAAAAATATTAACTTTGAAATAGAGCTATTTCAAAATAATTGCACGCTTCATAGAAAATACAAGAAATTATGCAAAGGCAAAACCAATGTATCCATCCACGGCATGTTATGACTATATTGTCTTTTACATCTTTAACCATCGATAATGATAATGAAAAGACGTAAGTAAGAGCAACAGTGTATTTCTATGATAACACAATTCAATTTTTTTTTTAAGGAATTGTGTACAAGGCTCTTTAACGACCTCATTTATCTAGCACAAATAAGAAAAATGTAAGGTAAAAATGAATTTGATATAAAAGAACAACATGTTACTTTAGCTCGAGTAATCGAATATTTGATTCACACCCACTGTTACATCCTAGTCATCAAACATATTGCAATGAACAAATATCAACTCAACATAGAAACACAAAATAGAAGGTAGTTAATTATACTCTAGAACTTGTTCAAAAAAAAAATTATACTCTAGAAACTAGACAATACACTACAAAGCTCCCATGAAACGCTTCTATGTGATTAATCTTTCACCTTCATTATGTTGCACTCATTAACCCGGTCCAACCCATTTACTTTCAAAAGGCACATACTAAAATATGAGATTTATAAGTCTACATAATCCAATCCAATCACCACCGATCCAAGTTTCATCCAATCCATTTGCATTTTAATCAACCATTTACGGAAACCCAGCAAGACCCCAACCAACCCAACATCAATTGGGCATCAAAATGTTTATAAACATAATGCAATAAGAACTAACCATCTATGGGTGGGTCAAGAACTCTATCGATTGGGTTGTGAGCATGCAGTCTAAAGTACCCGATAGTCCGACGCCGATACTTGGCTTCAATCAGCAAGGTGAGACGATCCATAATTAATTGTGGCTCACTTAATGGATAAGACCCAACCTGGTAGCGGTGAGGCGATAACACGCACAACAATGATGAGGCAGCTGTGCTATGGTTCACGTTCTACGCCCTGACTTCATTTCCACCAGACGCCGTGAAGCTTACTAGGTCCCTTTGTTTTCTGGTACGCGTGGTTCTCAGTTGATGGATTCGTCATTTCTCGAGCATCATGGAGCAGGATATATGACGGCAGAGCTAGAGACGCAGCGGAAGATTGAGTATAAAGCTACCGGAGCCCCATTGGAATCACAACTAATGGACTGAATTGAGTCGCGGTTGATTAAGAAGAACTGCAATGATAGTAGAACCGTGAGCCAACATCAAACTGCCGAAGAAACTGGTGCCAGACAACGGAGACTAGGGAATAATTATCCTTAAGATTGTTGGAGAAATTATTAGAATGCATAAAGTAATAATAATTATTGGAAATACATTACAAAAGATTAGAAAATAAAAAGAAATGTCTGAAGCGTGCAAACAATGTCCTTAAGGATAATTTCACCCCTCGAAGTACGTAACTCGGTGCGTAAGGCTTTAGCAACTATCCTCCCAAGATACAACAGACCTTTCTCTATACTCCACACTGAATATTAAAAAGAAACATAACAACTTTTGTGTATAACCCAGCAAAAAGAAAAGGAAATATGTGAGAACATATTGTATCTACTTAGATTGTTGTTTGAAGTTTAATTTATATTTAAACAAGGAAAAGAGAGACCCGTTAGGAGATCATCATAAATCAATTGGTAATTAAAAAAGATGACCATTATAAAATAATGAAGAGTTTATGAAGTAATAAATCAAAAGTTATAAAGCCGTTAGACGACCGTTATACAACCATTAGAAAGCCGTTATATGACTGTTGAAAAAACCGTTACAAAAATAATGACTTTCATGACGATCATAATTTCTAATAAGTATTTCAAAACTACTGAAATATCCAACAAAACATTGCTTCGTCCTTTTACTAAGCGAGTGGATCCACCAAAAATATACATTTCAAACATGTGTAAGGAGAGAGTCCTATGCAAACACGTGCTAACCAAACTTTTTCGATTTGAAAACAAGAGTAAAATGAAATTTACCATACTTGATATAAATGGCTATCTTTCTATACATTCCTAATTGTAGGAAATTTTCTCAAACCATGCCTTTAGTCAATGAGTAACAGATTATGGATCACCTACATGCAAAGAAAAATATGGGTGATGTTCGTGCTATCCTGACTCATACTTCATTATGCTTAGCACATGAAATTGCACATGACTACATTATCTAACTAAGTTCGACCGAACTTGTCGGGACTCCATTTACCTCTCAACCTCATGTAATAATTGATGATAGATAAAATGTTGAAAATCCTAGTTCAACTTTCAGCTTGATTGTTTTGTTTGATACATTTGTCATCCTTTTTTAGATCAAGGCATCATCCTCTTTATTCTGAATAAAGATCACTAGGTACCCGGTTACAATTAATAACTTAAAAGAAAAGAAACTTCTTACTTCTCCATAAACAAGAGAATATAGTAAGCATTGTTGAGCTTTAGGGAAAATCATCCGTATCATAGCAAATCATCAATAACCTTAGTTATCTCAATAAGTATCACCAACTCTATACATGTCGTGTCCATTATGGAACAAGAGATGTGCATGATCGCAATAACGTCTCCTAATTTTATTTTATTTTTAGTAATAAATTTTCTTAGCACACATTTAATATTGATGATTATCCAAGTGAGATTTCTAAGTTATCTCCAATATTGAAGGACATTTTGAGAGAAAATTAAAGGGGACAATTTATTCTAATAAAAGACAACTCAAATTTTTTATCAATATTTATTAAAGAAATATAAGAAATAGTGTCAAGAGCAACCGAGATCGCTTCACAGTTACATACCTCACTCCCAAAGTGCACGAAGCAGGGATTCAACGGAGTGTGAATTAATATCGAGATTAGTGTGGAGAAAAATTCAAAAAAAAAATGCAAGAAATATGTAAATTGCATTGAAAAGGCATATTTCCAGGAAAACAAAATGGTCTATTAAAAAGTAAAGATAAACATAGATTGTAGATATGCTTGATTGTGGAAAGAGAGAGCTTTACAATTCCAAAAACATTGGTATTTACAATCCAAATACTAAGAATAACCATTCCCTCCAATACGTACAAGAACCACCCACATAACTCCAATTTTTCCACCTCTTTGGAGACTCCAACTTCAAAGACGAATGCTACCACGTGCAAACTCAATCATGAGATCTCCCTAGTTACTTACCCCAACTTGCCTGTACATCTACCTGATTTGTTGCTTGCACTTTCTCTGCTTTTTTCTTCCCCTCTCATAAATTTTGGATTAGCATCTATTATACTTAACTATATATGGTAATGATAGCTAAGATTTTGAAATTGTTAAATTTTCATCACAAGTGTAGCTTCTCTCTCACTTAGTGCTTCTGATTTTTTTTTTTATAAAATTTCCTAGTAAATTTATCTTCAACAAAAGAGTTCCATCTCATCTTCAGTTCATCTGATCAATCTAAATGTGGCATTAATGGATGATACTTTAGCAACTTTGCAATTTTAACAAAAGAACTAACTTGATAAAAATTATATATAAATTAGAGACCATATTAGGAAAAAAAGAGAATACGTGGACAATATTGAATAAATTGAAGAAGTAAAGGCACTGGCACTTCCATTATCCTTAACTTTTCATATAAGTTTTATGAAAAGATTTTTCTAGAGGCTATGTTATATGCTAGTGTATTGCTCCAAGTTCTTTTTCTACAATTGTGAGTGGTCCGAGACTTTCCAGTTCAATAATTGGAAGTCACTAATTCGAATCCCACCAACTACATACAAACCACTTTAAATTAAAACCACTTGCATAGGCAAAATGACTGAACTTAATAAGTTCATGACACTTGTAGGTTCTTTCATGGACCTCCAAATAATTGGGTTTGCATGTTCGTATTCCCTAAATTATCAATAGAAAAATGATCAATCACAACTTTAAAGTCATCTATCACAAAATAAAATAAAATATATATACCAACACATCCCAAATAATTAAATCACTTATTCAAATCAACAAGCACAAATTAAAAAATCTTCGATAATAAATGATTTCACGCTACTAATCGAGGTAAAATGTAAACCTCATGGTCCTCCCTATTGCTTTACACTTTCCTCTTCACAGTGATTCTGAGTCATTTGACATTGACCTTACCCAAGCTTCTTCCTAGAGATTTCCACAAAAAATTCAAACATGGCACAACTTTATTATATTTCTCAATTAATCCATCATCTTCGAAGCATACTACTCATCACCAGCGAAATTTGCCAGTAAAGCAGATGATTACGGGACCATAAAATAAGTATTGTGATACATTTCTTTTTTGGCCAAAGACCCAAGCGTTGACCAAGAGGTCTTTTAGCAAAAGACCAATTATTTGAAAAGGTTTTTACAGGCAAAAAACCAATTTGCGACCATGTGTTCAAATCAAACTTCTTGATTGCAAGTTGTTGTGTATCGACAAAGTTGTGGTTTCTTGTTGCCTTGTTCCGCTTGTCTTTGTACGATGTGCAAATAATTCATTGGTGCAAGCATCGGACAAAACCGCAATTCCGAATTTTGTCCCCATCAGAAAAAAAAAAAATTCATTTTGATTTCCACGGCAACGTGATCCAATGAATATCCTTAAAGTCTACGAGATGGGGCATTCTCGTATAATCTCGTGTTAATGAGCACAAGGTAGCATTATATGATAGGAATTCTTCAATGACTCGGTAACTTGTTAACGAGTGTGAATGATTTGTACAGGACAATTATCCAAAAAAATCTTAGACCTATTATATTTGTGTCAATTTAGTCATAAACCTTTTAATTTTGCCAATTTAATTCTAAACATTTTCATATTTTTCCAATTCGGTCTATCTAGTCAATTTTGGTTGGAAATCGATAATGTGGATATCAGTTGTCCGATGTGACACATCCACCATTGACGTAGATATTTTTACATTTTTAATTTTATTTAATTTATTTCTTATTTAATTTAATTTATTTTTATTTTAGACTGAGGGCTAGTAAGGGTCACTAGCCGACCTCGCCAGCTAATATTGTTGCAACTCAAGAATTATCCGCAGCAAGTCCTTTGAATACATGAATCTTCTTTTTCTTTCTAGTTTCTGCATTAGTAAATCTATTTAGTTCCCCAAATGCCAACTCCATTTCACTCTAGATTAAGAATTCCAATAAATTTCCTGTTTCGTGGACGTCTGCAATATAGCACCCTTCTATAGAGCTCAAGATTTGGTCGCAGCTCTCTAATCAATGATCAGTCTCCAAAAAAGATACTCTAACAGCACCTTCTCATCATTTTTCTAACGTGCATGTTTTCCTAAATAATAGATTGAATATTTATTAAAAATCATGGATGTCAAGATTCAGTCTTCGAAAGATGTCAAACAGTAACTATGTGCCCCTCCATGTTGTTAACCAAGTGCTTCTTCTTCATGTGTTACCTCCGATCCTTTTGAAATAATAAATTCTGATGATGTTTTGTACTTGTTGGAAATCGATTAGATTAGAAATTGGCTGGTCCCATGTAGAAGAAGTCGCACTCAAGCTCTTCCATCACTATTGAGGTTAACATTCTTTTTTAGCATGATCTCATTGTTAACAGCTAAATTTTGACTAAATATTTAATATCAAAATTGCATAGAAAATTAGGAACCAATTTGACTATAACAAAAAAGATTTTCACATCACATAGGCATTAATATTATTTGCATCAGCTAATTTTTATTTTTCTTTTATTTCCCTTATTTTACAGCATTTTGGATAAATATAATTTTTTTAAAAAAATTATTATTACTAATTAATATAAAAAAAAAAAAGTGGTTTGGGGGGTGGACCTAATCCCAGCCTCTTTTCTCTTTTCCGCGGGGGCCCAGGGCCCATCTCGCCGCCCACCTCGGTGACTTCGCGGCCCGGCCCTCTTCTTCTTCTCCTTCCTTTCTTCCTTCCTCGCGTTGAGGGGGTGAAGGAGAGAGAAATCGGGGGAGCTCTTCAGAGAGTAAGTGAGATCTGAGAGCTGTGAGGTGGAGTGGAGGAGAGAGAAATCGGGGGGTGTTCTACAGAGCGAGGCCGGGAGAATAGGAGAGATCCAAGGGCGGAGAGTGAGATCTGAGACAGAAAACCGAAATCGGGGGGTGTTCTACACGCAAAAGGTAGGGACCCTCGGCCGAGCCTCCCCTGTTTCGTGCACTATTTTCCCCCGTCGCGAGTTTCGCCGTTTGTCCAGCGCGCGTGATTTCCGGCCCCCTTCGTGTGTATGCTGCGGCTCTTGGGTTGTTGCTTGCCGATTGTTGTTAGCTTCGGCGTGAGTCGGGGCTCTGTTGGTTCGTTTTCCCCCTCTTTAGTTAATGCGACTTACCTGTTCGACGAAACGCCTAACTGAAGTGTGCGCGCTTGTTCTCAGTCCTTCGTTCACTTTGGGCGTTCGTGGTTGGTGAAATGCGTTTTGATAGATCCATGCAGCTGCTCCTTTGCTTCTTACGTTCTTGTTCGGACGTTCCTTTTGCGCGTCGTGTTTCAGCAAGCAACCGACTCTTGACCAGCGAGATTGAAGGGTGGTGGCGGCCCCGGTCACAGCGATGGCCGTGCGATGATTGAACACGACCGGCAGCGGTACCGGAGCTTTGGTTGAGTTTTGAGTCCCTCTTGCCACTTGAACTTGTTCGCGTTATTGGTCCGGTCGTAAAGAAGATGGTGGCGGAGGAGAGGGAAGCGTGAAAGGAAGGAATAAAATGAAAACGAAAAGAAACGGAGGGGGGAAGGAGGGGGCGACAACTTTAATTAAATAAAAAAGTCTCCTTTTGTCTCTTGGTCACTAGAGTATAAAAGCGCGGCTCTGTATGACCACACGCGCAAGATATAGGACAAGACAAGAGACAGAAAGCTAAGAAGAATAAATGAAAAGGGACTAAAAGGGGACTCTTCTCTGGCCATCCGGATGCGCGATTCAGGTCAAGTTTATATTATCTTGTTATCTTAATTTTTTAATAAAAAAATATTAAAAAGTTTTTAAAAATTCAAAAATTTCTCAAATTAGGGAAAGGCCTGAAAATGTTTTTTTGGAGTTTTTCTAATGCATGAAAAATTTGTCAAAAAAAAAAATCAAACTTCAAACTTTAAACAAAATTAAGTATCAAAAGGACATTAGTTGATACTTAGTGTGATCAAATTCTTAATCTTAGTTTCTTTGAATGCGCATGAGTAAAATATTTCTCATAATATTTTATTTAGATTTCTAATTGACTCACCCCAAATTAATTAGTGGCGACTCATAAATAAAAATGACTTGCAAGTTAAAAACTCATATCATAAGTCGCGAATTAATGGGCTTTCAGTGGTTTTTGCACGCAAATGCAAGAGGAGCTTTGCACCTCGAGTTTGTCGTCGACCTATATTGCAAACACATTTTTGAAAATATAATGGAATTTATTTTCTTATCAGTCATCTAGTTCTTTTGTCACAATAGTACTAAATTGTGTACTTATACTCTGTTATCTTCCCCTTGTAGATATGTGCGTTGTAAGGCCGGCTTTTGAGTTAGATTCAGCAAAATTTGGCGAACGTCAGGCTCTGATATCAGGTGGCAGTGAAATCATCCAGGTTGATTTGTCTCAAATGCTCATTGATTTTGGTATTTAAGAGACTACATTGAACCCTCCCACTATGTTTCTCATTGCCATCGGTATACTTGTTTGTGGGATTGTTCTTTCATGAGGAGAATATTGGTGATTGTGAAAGAAGAATCTCCGAGATTGCGTGATCATTATCGTTTCCAGCAAACTGTCAATGTTGCCTAGGGGTGATTGATTCACAGTCCAGTCCAATCCCACCTGGGAATTGGGAACCGAATTGGGAACCGAATCGGGAGGATCGCTTCCCACTATTTGGATAGGGGACTAGATGGACTAGACCGATTGGTCTAGTCTAATGGAACTTGCCACTTAGCCAAAAAAAAAATACTAGAGTTGTTACTATTGTAGGGTTTATTACTATTTTTAAGGACATAAGAAAATATTTTTTTTTTAAAAAGAGTTGGTCCAGTTTAATTCTCCCTCGAAACCGATAACAAGACCAAAAATCAATGGTTCCATTTTTATGAAATTGAGAACCGAACCGATACCCTCGAGAACCAGACCAAACCGGCCAGTTCAATTCGGTCTAGGCAATTCTAGGTTCGATCGATCCAATATGCTCACCCCTAGTGTTGCCTAGTACACAAATTAGTTTCTATTAACTTGTGCTCTTGTAAAGAGTTGAGAGACAAAATCATTCACAGAATCACAAGTCAACTCAAAATATTTCAAAAAGAATTCACACATAAATCAAACCGTTGACTATTACAAAATAGGACCGGACTAAATCAAATCTAGATCCAACCATGAAATGATGTATCATGATCACTTTATTTTGGTCGATTTGCAAGTGTTTGTTGGATCTTTTAGGTCAAACACTCTTCTCGCTATGAGGAGAATTTTCGTGATTGCGAAAGAAGAATGTCCTAGATTGCATGTTCATTAGCATTTCCAACAAACTGCCAGTACAGATAATTTTCAAGTAGCTTGTGCTCTTGTAAAGAGTTGAGGGACAAAAATATTTACAAAACCATATGTCAACTCAAAATGTCTTAACAAGAATTCACACATCAATCCAACTGCCAACCATTACAAAATAGGACCAGACTAAATCAAATCCAAATCCGACCATGAAATAATGAATCATAACCATTTTATTATTGTCAATTTGCAAATCTTTGTTGGATCTTTCGAGTTAAAATACTTTTCTCGCTATGAAAAATGCCAATGCTAGAGAAACTCCATACATATAAATTTAGTGACTAATCCTCTTATGATCTTGGGGACTCAACATAACGGGAATTCGTTTATTACAGTTTTTTTTTGGGGGTGGGGGGGGGGGGGAGGGGGGGGGGAGATGACTAGGTGGTAAGAGCAATTCATGTGCTTAGCTTGACTCTTGCGTTGACTTAGGTATACATTGGTGTTTTGGATCAAATCTTGAGGAGACAAAATGAGCCCTGGGTAAAGTTCTTGGAAATTTATTGTGGAGAAGGACAGATGCGGGAAGGAGTGGATAGGGATCATTATTATAATATCTTGATTGGGCGAATTTGGGAATTTCGACCCCAATTGAGTAATTATGAGTTGGGAAAAAATTATAAAATCTTTTGGGACTTGAAAATTGCAGCCCATTATCTTCTTCTTCTTTTGGGAAAAGTGTCATATAAAAAAAAAGAGGGGTTATTATAAATATAATTAATTTCAAAAATGGCTGATTATATATTCGATTAGCAAATTTAATGTTTTGAAAATTTAGTTCTTCATTTGGTTTCTTCGTAGTAGGTATTTTGAAATATTTATTAATAAATTCCTGTAATGAAACCTTTAAAGTAAAGAGAATGTCTAATAAAGTTAAAAATTGAAAAGATACAATCCATTGGCAAAAAGGTATATGCTTTTGGCATGATTGGATTTGGGGGGAACGAAAGTAGCTTGCCTTTTGCCCAAGTCGTGAATCACGAGTGCGCCTTTATTGATGGCTAAATGAGGCCACCTGTTAGGAATTGTTTGAATATGGATTTGAAGACAACGCACTTGCCACATCTCAAATATGCAAACCATAACCACAAGGGTTGCCTCCCACATGAAAAGGAGGAGATGTAGAGTTTGATTTCTCACCTTCTTGAGAGGGGTTGGAGGTGAGTACGTTTAGTTTTATGTGTAAGGTATCGCGGCCACGCTCCACAAAAAGGCAGCACGAAAGCCTGAGATTAAGTCAAGAGTTAAAGTAAGATAAACCAACAATAAAATATATATATATATATATATATATATATGCAAACCATGACTCCAGCGATTTCCCTTAGCAGTATCACTATGACTACAACCTTGCAAAAGGTCTAAGGAAAAGGAATATGCTTAGGTCCATTAGCGCTAGAGAGCAAGCAAATTACCAAGAATGTCTTGGATTACCAGGCCGTGAAATTATTATATATCATTAGAGAGCATCAAGTTTAAGATAGGATGGAGTGATCTAAGCATCTTTGTGCACTTGTCAAAAGTATAATTGGAACCATCATACCTATGAGTAAACAATTCACTAACGCACAACCCTAGCAAAGAAAATAATCAAAGACTTTTCCAGTCATACATTATCGAGAAACCCAATTTCTCGAGTATATATTGTCTACTTAGAGAAAAATGGTGTGAAAATATTGAAGTGAATGCTCTCCCCGACACCAATTTATGCATTTACATTATGGCTCAAATAATTTTGCCAATTTTACCTTTATTGTTGAGAATTTGTTTAAAAAGCCAGCATTTGAGAGACCAAGATGTCATTAATCTTTCATGGTCTAATAATGTTATCCCGGATGGATTAAGTCTAATTGCACGTGATGAATAGGGGAAGGAAACCGAGGCACCAATATTTTCATGAATATATCAATTTATCCATTAAATATTAAGTGTCAATCTATATCCGTATTATTATATGAAAAGGGAGATCCTCCTTTTAAAGGTAATAATCTGTCTATTTCACTTATTCCTATGTTTAATGTAGATATAATATTGTAATAATTTGAATGTGATAATTAAAATTTTGAGTAAGATTTCCGTAGTTACAAATCTAATAACTTAATAAATCTTGTAGTCATTAAAATATATACTTTCTCACTTTTTTAATCACTTTGAATTTTTAATCGTGGGCATTGTCTCTCTTTTTTTTTTTTTTTTTTTTGCACATGCATAAGTTTGTGCCCTCTTTTTCTTCCGTGAGATCGAATGATTATTCCAGCCATTCAAATTAGTATTGGCATTTACTAACCGGCTATATCATGAGGCTATCCAAGGTGTGAAAAATTAAAGATCAAAAGAAATCCATTCATCGAAGACGGATACAAAAAAAGAAGAGAGCTTCAACCGGGAACGTGAACTCAACACACGAAATTTCATGCTCAATCGTCGAGTAATCGCACGTTCTCGCACATGTTCAATTGTTGAACATTCAAAAGAAAGACCGAGAAACGATATGTCGGAACGATTTTGCTACCTCCTCTCTCTCTCTCTCCCCCCAGAGCAATTCAGAGAGAGTCAACATCCGAAATTTGACCTTATCCATTATAAACTTTTCAAAAGACCCTCTCTCTCTCCCCAAAGCGATTCAGAGAGTCAACATCCGAAATTTGACCTTATCCATTATTAACTTTTCAATTGTTGGACCTTTTATCTTTGCTTAGTTAATGAAATTATTCGGTTTTCGACCCAAAAAAAAAAAGACCCACCGGTTCAAGCCTCGGAAGTCGTCCGAGCATTTTCGCAAGAGACTTTTTCCTGAGACGTTTCAAACGGAGCACGACTTGAATACTTTTCTGGGTCGATCCTTCATTTTCTCTCTCAATTTCCTCGTCTACCTTCCTCTCCTCTTCTCTCCTCTCTTTTCTCTGCTCAACTTCCTTAACAAAGGTGATACACCCCCTGGTCAACTAAACGGATAAACAAAAGATGGAAACGTCCAACGTGCAAATCAACACCTTGTACGCGTCGAATCGCGCTCCCGTTATATATGGCAACAAACTTCATCAAGAATTCCAGGGCACGCGCAAAACTTCGAGCTTGATTTAGTTTCGATACGATTCGTAGCCTCCAAAAAGGAAACAGCTTTTACGTCCCTTGGCTGGCCGTGCGATCGTTCCGACGAGGTTTTGTTTCGCTGGTTTGCATAAGGAACGTCGTAACCGACCCCACGCGTTTTGGCGTTACTGTCAACCACAACAAAGGGATAGAGAGGGTGGGTGGGTGCCACAATTTTCACCAGAAGCAATAATTGTGAAAAACAGGGGTTTTCAGAGAGATAGGAAGAGACAGGAATTGCGGGTGTGAATCGAATCTACCAAGGAGGTGAAATCGGACTTGTTCGAGAGGAAGGGAGGAAGGGAGAGAGCATGGGGGGTTGCTTGGGTTTCTTTTCGGATGTGAAAGGAGGTCAACAAGCGGTCGGGGGGACCCGACAGGGCCCCATGGGAGGATTAGGAGTCGGCGGAGGCGGAGGCGGAGGAGGAGGCAACAACGGCGGTCCCAACGACGCAGTTGACCACTTCTTCCGAGCTCGCGGTCAACCCGCTCTCTTCTCTCAAATTGAGGTTTGTACCTGTCGCCTGCCCATGTAATCATGCATCCGCGCTTTTTTTGCTGCAGAATCTTTTTTTCTTTTTTGCATTGCGATGTTGTCACTTGTCGGTATTTTACTCTGTCGCTTCCCGCGAACCGATGATGTGGCCAGAAAAAACCTGTCTTTCGGAGGATGGTTCGCAGAAAAACTGAGAAGCATTCTTCACAATGTGGATTCTACTCAAACCTCACTATTGAGCCGTGACAGGATGTTAAATTTTGAATGACAGGATGTTAAATTTTGCGCGTGATCTAAAGAAAACGTGGTCGTCTAATTGGAGTTTTCTTCTTGTATTCCTCATTAGACTTGACTTCAGTAAATCTGATTTGTTTTCTTTGAACCAAAATGTTGGTCTGCCTCTTGAGCCGTGGCCTTTTGGAACTCATGCATTGCATGCCGCAACAAGTTTAATCGGGATTTTTCGTCAGTATATTCAAAAGGGGCTGCTAAATTAAGACAGAAGTCTAACTAAGCCTTGGACTTATACACAATTACACTGTTCATTCTGCAGAAACAGCTCTTAACTATCTTAAATTGTGTCGCCTTATGAAATTCAAATTTGGCCTTGCTGATTAAGTGCAGCAAGGAGGGAGCTAGTACAAATTAAGCATATTAACTTTCCAGCAACAAACTTCTTGCATTGCATGTGGTGTTCTACATGAGTATCAATCTTGAAATATAATGCCCACAGTTTGTATGATGTGCTGTATTGTCTTTGCTGCAGTTATCCTTTTCTGCTTCAAAATTAAGTGATCCAGACGTCATGTCAAAGGTGAGAAACTTAGCATTTTCAGCAGACTTGGGTATATACCGGAGATGAACCACATTCTTACAATCACTGAAGAACCATCAAACCAATAGATAAATGACAACAAAATCATTCAAATTAATGCCAAAGAGAATTCACTGCAGCATCCAGCTCATTAAGCTCACAAGGTTTACAAATAACCCACTCCAACAATACCCAAACATGTCCTATTAACTAGCAAATCAAGTACACATTGTCTTCCGACCAAAAAAAAAAAAAAGGTACACATTATCACCTTATCATCTAAACCACACTCAAATGAGCCGACATCATGAATAAAACGGTGATGTCAGGAAAATCCAGAACAAAATCAGAACATTAAAGGCCGAAATTCATGATTCTTTCTAACTAATGGACTTGAAACACATCCTTCTGCGAGTGTATATCAGCTCAATTGAAAATTGAAGTCAAATGAAGATCATCAATGCTTGTATAGCGGGCACATGTTCAATTTCAGCAAATTAAAGCATGACAACATGATTATCTTTCTTGAAAATTAACACGGATTCCTCATCTCAACTTGCACAACTGAGACAACACATAGACAAATCTTGGCAATTGTTGTTTGAACAATGAATGGACATGGACAACAGGCATCAACATGAATCCAGCAAATTTAAGTCACAGACAACATTTATAACCATGACTACAACATGTTATGAACATACACAGCATTCATAGCCAAGAAATCAACATATTTTTTAACATGTACAGCAAGAACAACAATGAATCCAGTAAATTTGAGCCATGTACAGTAAGAATAGACGTTCAGCAAGCCCACAATGCATTGGGTTTACAATTTCGACAAATAGCACATCCTGAATCGAATGTTGTGCAAGCTAATGATGAGAACTGAGATAAGCCACCATGTACTGGCACGTACATTGCAAGCATGACACAAACATTACTCCAACGCATCCATCACATGTGAAGTGGAGCCCAAAACAGAGTAGCTGTTAATGCGAAAGAAAAGCTACAACTCCAACACATGAACAATTTGCAGTTACAGATAATTTCTTTACATTAAAACCTAGACGATTATGCTTTGAACACCTCAAGTGCAAAAATAAATCCAAAGGCTCTCAGTTTAGAGGATGATTCAACCATGCTCCCAAAGCAGTATTTAATTCACTGAGAATGAGTAAACAGAAGCACCAAGGGAAGGAGAACTCTAGGCCATCAAATGATGAAGCATCCATTCACCATATACAGTTAGTACCTTGAACAACATACAAATCACTCCTATACAATCTCAAATTGATCAATTGATTCATCATGGTCATCTCCAAGGCAAATTGTCGAACAGGTGGTGAGCATGAAGGGTGTGGTGTTATATAAACAGGAATTCCTATCAATTGGTGAGGAATGTAACATGAGAAACCTAGCTAAAAATTGCTAGAGAGGAACCGTCATCTCGGTCTGTGCGTTTTGTTCTTGTTTCGCTCAGTTCCTCAGCCCTCTCGCGCACACCAAGCTTTTTTTTTTTTGGACGGAAATGTGATATTCATATATTAAACATACGGGTTACACGTAGATGATAGATTAGCATCAAGACATAAGATATCTAAGAGAGAAGACGGTGGCGCATGAATCCAATTGGGTGCCAGAGTTTTGAGGCGGTGCATTTTGGTGATCCAATCAGCGGCTGAGTTTGCATTTCTTGAGCAATAGGAGAGAGTCGTTGAGGGTAATGTCCGAAGGAGCGTTCGAATTTCTGGTAGAAGGCCACTAATGGCCCATGGGTCATCCTTCCGGCCCATGATGGCTTCCACGAGCGTGAAGTTATCGGATTGTACTTCCCAGCCTCTTCCATCGAACTGAACTGCTTCCCCTGTACTTCCTGTTCTGTTGTGCAAAAAGCGTGCGCCGTGAAGAATTGCTAGGGTTTCGGCGTGTAGAGCGGATTCTGCTCTGATTTCGGCTGCAAAGCCATCAATCATCAAGCCGTTCGAGTCACGCACAAGGCCTGCTACCGAACTGGTCTCTTCTGCTTTCTTCCAAGAGCAGTCCACGTTAAGCTTTAGTCTGCACTTATCCGGTGCTTTCCAGACCTCAGGCAAGTCGGATCTGCAAGTTTTCTGCGTTTTTTTACCCGGGATCCATCTGGAGTAAGCCATAGACTGGATGTTGGCGAGATCTACTAGTGAGTCGGTTTTGGGAGGCCGAGATCTGAAGATGTTGTCATTGCGGAGCTTCCATATCAACCACATCGAGTGGGCCACCATAGCTGCTGAAGGTAGCTCTGTTTTTGCTTCGAAGAAATCAGCAAACCACTTATCTATACGAGTTACTGATCTGGTGGTTATGTGCAGGTTAAGGCGTGGGTCACTCCAAATGTGTCGCATTTTTTTGCATAGGAAGAATAGGTGTTCTGTTGTTTCTGGACACTTGAGGCAGAGCGAGCACAGGGGATCAGGTAAGATTCGCCTTTTATAGAGGTTTTCTTTTGTCGGGAGTGCATTTTGGCATATGCTCCACAGAAAGAATTTGATTTTAGGAGGGATGGGAATGGCCCATAATCGGTTCCATAAGGATCGGGGTGGCTGGTAGGAGGTAGTTGCTCTGTTTAGGTCAGGGTCATCAGCTTTTGCACATACTCTGTTATATCCGCTTTTTACCGAGTACGTACCTGATTTGTTTCCCATCCAAATGAGTTTGTCTTGCTGTGGCTGAATGCTGATAGGAGTAGATAAAATTTCCTGGGCTACCTGTGCATCGAAGAGCGCATGGATTTTAGTTTGCTCCCATACCCTGCTTTCACTGTTGATTAGTTCAGCGACTTTCTTTGGATCGTTTCTATTCACTGGGCCTCCAATTACTCCCCTTGGAAGCCATCTATCTTTCCATATGTGAATACGTTGTCCATCTCCCACTATCCATTTCATCTCCGGTTCGATGGAATCTCGACCAATAAGTATGCTGCGCCAACCCCACGATGGTCTCTGTCCTGGTTTTGCTTGCCATAAGTCACTGTTTGGATAGTATAATCCTTTTAGAATGTTGCTCCATAGAGCTGAGGGTGACTGTGCTAATCTCCATGCTTGTTTGGCTAACATTGCCTTGTTGAAATTAATTAGGTCTTTGAACCCAAGGCCCCCTTCGTCTTTTCTGCACTTCAAAATTTCCCATTTTTTCCAGTGCATTCCTCTTCTAGTCTCATTTTGTTTCCACCAAAAGGCTGCTATCCGTTGTTCGATTGCTTTGCATATGGAGATTGGGATCTTGAAGATGGACATGGCATATTGAGGGATTGCTTGTACTACGGCTTTGATCAATGTTTCCTTACCAGCTTTAGATAAGAGTTTTTCTTTCCAACCTTCCAGCTTCATATGCACCCTAGCAAGGATCCATGAAAACATCTCTTTCCTTGTTTGTCCCCAATCAGAAGGAACTCCCAAGTATTTTCCTGTTTTGTCCATAATCGGCACACGTAACTCATGGGCCATATTCCTCTTCAACGTCAATGGACAGCCCTTACTAAAAGACACTCCTGACTTGTTGAGATTAATTGCTTGACCAGTGGCATAGCAATACTGATTAAGGATATTGGCCAAATTTTGGCATTCACCAACTGTTCCATCCATAAAGATAATGGCATCATCAGCAAATAAAATGTGAGATAATGTGGGGGCAATACCTGTTAAGTTTTATTCCTTTTAGGCTTCCTTCTCCTATTGCTTTGTTCATCATCCAGGACAAGACATTAGCCATCAATATGAAGAGGTAGGGTGACAAAGGGTCTCCTTGTCTTAATCCCCTTGAGGGCTTAAAATACTCAGTTTGATCACCATTAAATTTTATGCTAAAAGACACCGTGGAAACGCATGTCATAATTAACTCCACCCATTTTGCACTAAATCCCATCTTCAACCTACACATTTTTAAGAAATCCCACTCGACCCGATCATAGGCCTTTTTCATATCCAATTTAAGGACTGCCTGGAATTTCTTTTTTCTTTCTCTGATTCTCAGCTGGTGCAACACCTCTTGAACTATAAAGATGTTATCCTGGATTTGTCTTCCCTTTACAAAAGCACTTTGTTCGTGTGCTATTATCTCTTGAAGCCATGGTTTCAATCTGTTTGCTAGGACTTTGGAGATAATTTTGTAGCTGAAGTTGCATAGACTGATTGGCCTGTATTGAGAGATACTTTCTAGTGTTTTAACTTTGGGAATAAGGGTGATGTGAGTTTTGTTGAGTTGAGGGTCGAATTCACCTGATTCCACAAAGTTTCTGACCATATGCAGCACATCCATTTTAATATCCTCCCAATAATGTTGATAAAATTGGCCATTCATCCCATCTGGCCAGGAGCTTTCTGTGCGCCAAGCTGAAAAACTGCCTCTTTAACCTCTTCCATCGATATAGGGGCCATGAGATACTCGTTCATTTGCATGTTTATAACTGTTGGGCACATGTCCAGAATAGGCTGAAAGTTTCTTTGACCCTCGGATGCATATAGTGAGTAGTAGAAGTCCATTATGTGGTGTTTCAGCATGTGGTGGTCTCGGCACCATGTGTCATCATTGATGCGCAGCATAGAAATTCTATTTCTTTGTCTTCTCTGAAGTGTAGTAGCGTGGAAATATTTTGAGTTCCTATCTCCCCACCTCATCCAGTTGATGCGTGATCTCATACCCCAATACATTTCCTCCCTACGCCAAAGCCTCTCGATTTTCTCTTTTATCTCTCGACATGCCATTTGGTTTGAACTTTCGGAGTCCCCATTTGTAAGAGCAATAAGTTGTGTTTTGAGATCTCTAATTTGGACAGCTGCATTAGAGAACTTTGAGTTGCTCCATCTTGTCAATTCCATGGTCACCTTCTGTAATTTCTGAGACAAATTGGTCTGCTGGTGCCTATCATCTCCCCAACAGCTTTTTATAATTTCCCCACACTCTTCCTCCTCCATCCAGTAGGCTTCAAACTTGAATTCTTTTCTCCTTCTTTCTCTAGTAGGATGTAGGGATAATACTAATGGGCTATGATCTGAACCAACTGCTGGGAGGGCCACCACTTCAGCATTAGGAAAAGAAGCTATCCATTCCATTGTACATAGGACTCTATCCAACCTCTTTTTCACTAAATTTTCCCCGATTCGGTTGTTTGCCCAAGTATATGCACAGCCTTTTGTATCAATATCCATTAAGGAACAATCATTTATCATTTCCCGAAAAGCAGCAATCTGGTGTTGGTCGGCTTCCCTCTTCCCTACCTTCTCCCAGTGTATAGGACTTCGTTAAAGTCCCCCATACAAAGCCACGGAATTTGATTAATAGGGTGTAATTCCCGAATCTGTTGCCATAAATTTAGCCTCTCCGTGAAGGTGGTAGATGCATGTACGAATGTGATTCTCATCCTATTGCCACTAGAAGGATCCCTGCATTCTACATCCATATACTCCTTTGAACTAGAGTTTATTGTAACATCCGCCTCATCATTCCACATCAGCACCAATCCTCCGGCAATACCAATAGGAGGCTCTATAAACATATGCTGAAAGTTGAGTTTTCTTCTGATTTTATCTACCATCGTAACTTTGTTTTTGGTCTCCATCAGAAAGACCATGTTGGGCCACTCTTGAGCCTTTAAGGCTCTAAGTTCTTGAACCGTCAGGGGATTGCCCAGCCCCTGACAGTTCCAACTTATAATCCTCATGGTGTCTTTGGTGGCTTATTAGGGCTAGCCACCAAAGCCCAATCCTTCCCCTCTTTGACCAGCTGAACAGGGGTCTCTAACAGCTCCAAATCATCAAGGAGGTAAGAGCTAGTAGATTCTGCTCTTTTCTGTTTTTTGGCTTGTTGGTGTTTCTGGTTTTTCTTGCCATCACCTCCTATTTGCTCAGATCCTGCAATTTGAGGGCCCTCAAGGTACAATCGCTGAGTTACATTCCCCTCTATAGCTGCTGCAGGTTTCTTTCCACCCTCTCTGCCCTCCTTTGAAGAAGGACTATCAACTCTTTTCTTATTCCGCTGGTTGATGCCAAGCTTCAGAGAGTGCATTGTGGTTGTTGTTGTTGTTGTTGTTGTGAATTCTCCTACAGACCGTGAAATCGTCAGCTTAAAAAGAATCTCCAATGCATTAGACGGGAGAGAAAGAAAGAGCATGAGAGAGAAGTTCAATTGGTGGTGGTGATGAGCGTCAAATGCTCTGCTCCATCACGGCCAAGGCTGCGGCAGCTAGCGACGGAGTTCTGATGGCGGCTGTTATTGATGGAGATGGAAGACGATTATCACCACCGCCCATCTTTCTCAGGCAGCTATGTCAAAACACACTCGGCGACCAAGGAAAATTTGTGCAGAAGAGAGATTCTACCTGAAATTACCCGCGCTATAAGCGAGCAACATCCAGAAATCACTGAACATCTCTTCCTCGTGTGTCCCTGCACAAAGCAAAATTTGGGAAAACCCATCAATCAATATCAGAATCGACATTCGCGGACTGACCAACCAGGTTTTAGGCATGACTAGCGAATCTTAAACACGCCTCGGTCTCGTTCGAACTCCTCTCCTCGTTACTCCGGTAGGTCTGGAAAGCCCGCAACACCTTTGTGTTCAGAGATCAAAATCCAAAACCCCCCTGTTCATCATGGACTCAGCCCTTGGCGATGAATCGAAACAATTACCAGGTGGGTGACGGTAACTTCGTCAAGGACTCCAAAAAAAAAGCGATTTACCCCTGGTTTGGACAGTGCCAGCTCCTGGCGTGATCAAACATCAAGGTCGATGGGTCGGTTGTTCCAGAAACAGGGGAAGGCGCCATAGCTTTTGTGTGCCGCGACTGCCACGCAACGCTGACCCGACGGTTGTGCCCACTCGGTGACCGTCTCCTCGGCGATTCAAAGTTGAAGCAACGGCAATTCCTGCCCGAAACACTTCGTAAGCCCCGGCGAAGTGAAGCTACGTGAACTGAAGTGGGAACTCGAGACTGATCAATCTGATCTGGTAGCTGCAAATTTTTCTTACTTCTGCCAACATTCCCAGATGATCTTTCCAACCAAGGGATCGACTTTCTTTGGGGATCTTGAGGCGGCGATTTTGAAAACCTACGTCTCCTTCAACTTGCATTGGGTTCATCCCAGTCCAAGGTACTCTCAACGTTGGCAAGCTCCCAGAGAATGACTCCAAACTAAAAATGTCACATCTGCATAATCCACGAAACATCGAATAAAGTTTTGTAGCTCCTACAGCTTAAGCTTATGAAAAGGAATTGCTGTGGTTAACCATATCATCTCAAGCAGCGCGTATATAGAGCGAATAACATCAGTTATACAGCTCTTATAAAGCTCTTTTTCCCTGACAGTCACATCCAAGCAGAGTCTGATCAAATAAAGTTCCATCTTCTCAATTTTGTATGTCCTATTCTCCAGACATCAAAAGATACACATTCAATCGAAAAGAAACTTTGCTTAAGGTGCAACTTTTTTCTCTTTTCTATATATAATATCGTGTAAGGTATCAGTGATAGGGTCAATCAGAAGGACATTATCCAAGTCCATCCAAATCCCAATATCGACAAAAAAGTAGGCCAGGGAGAATGCTTTCCAGCTTAAGCAATGAAAAACACAAGGCCTAATAGTATAATTACAACATATTATCACAGCAACGCTCATAAGTGAAATCATTTAGGCTTGACTATTGCAAAATCGAAGCAAGACAAGCTTAAGAAACTTAGTTTGGACAAAATAATTGAAGCTACCTCAGATATGCACAGTTCACTTCTCATTCGACAGTTCATTACGGAGAACTTCTGGTGCCATCCACTCAGCCTTAGACGACCAAAAACTTCACAGTAGGAACAGCTCAAAATCTCAAGAAACATCAAGAATGGTTTCTTTCAAATCCAAGTATAAAAAGAATTAAAAAAAAAATAGAAAACAAGACTCTCAGACTCTTAGGGCATTGTTTAGTAATGTTATGGCAAACAGTTTTCTAATTTCACAAATTGAATCACTATGTACATGCTTGTCCGACTGTTTAAGATTGCATTAGAGAAGAAGTCTAATTCTGAAATGACAACAAAAATAAAGTTTCTAGCTGTTTTCTCTTTGTTTCCTCTTTTGTTGCTAATTGTCCATTTAACTTCACTGAAAGCTATTGGTAGAAACCATCCAAATGTCTTTACCTATTTCAATATAGTTGGATATCTTTCTCTCCCCATCCTTGAAAACTCTTCAAGAATGATTTTCAAGAAAGCCTCCAAATTTACTGTTCTAGCAGTTGACTTGGATGACAAGAAAGTATTATGCTTCAAGCATGACAACCCAAAACCACAAACCTACATAACGATAAATTTTAGTGAGGATGCAAACGACATTTTACTGCAAACTTTGATCATCATTCACATTGAAATCACAGAGCACATTTCTGATGGAAATCGCATCGCATCAGCAAGTTTGGTGAATCAAGAATCATCCACATCAAGGTTTCGTACAAATGTAAGTTCATGCATGGCAGTGAAAAGTGAGAATGAGAAGTCCGAATCTACAAGAAATAAAGTTAACATGTTATCCCAGAATAAGCTAATACTAGTCAATATCGAGCTTATTTGAGGTGCTCACATTGTCAGGGAAAAGAGTATCCAAGAAAAAGAGAAAAAAGGCCAAGCAAGATGTTAGGAGCACCTAGGAGATGGATGAATGATATGTACGCAAGAGAATAGCTTGATTTGCTATTTAAAGAAGTGAAAGAAAGAAAACGAAAGTGTCAGGCAACATTAATAAGTTTTATGTACTTTGACAATCCTGTTTTGTCAACAAGAGGATTTGGTGATTTCAAATCTCGATGAAATATTGTTGGGAGGCTTGTGTGCAAGGAATTTATTCCCCTTGCCTGTAAAATTTGCATAAGCACTTAAATCGATTTCAGAAAAGGAAATCTCTATATCTCCAACACCAAAGAGAAGGGAGACCAATTATTTCATACCACGTCAAGGGCCATTTTTATCGTGCGTTTCTCATCAATTTGACAGTGAGGACGATGTATAATACTACACAAGCTTCCCCTGGAGAAGTAAACAAAATTAAAAATCAGACAGCAAAATGAGATTGTCGCGCACCATCAAAATACTAACACCTTTAACAGTGGATAAATAAGCTGCATCCCCTAACAATTGATGTCGTTCCCATACTACCAAGATTTTTTAAGGTACAAAAAACTGTACCTTGGAAGAAACTCCATCATGATAGAGAGATGTGGAGGACGAGACACAGCACCCATGAAAAGAACAAGATTTGGATGACGCTGTCTGCGGATCATCTGCACCTTGGAACAGAAGAACAAGACATGGTAAGTTATCTTCCTAGATATATTGGAAAGCATATGTTGACTCATTGCTCTGATTAGTCCTCATTTCTTTCCTTGCTAAATAAGCAAATTAAGCAAACATATTAATCGTTGAACACAACTATTTCCATAGACGTGGACAGATCATGGAACCCATGAAAATTACGACATTCTGATGACTGTCTACGTATCATCAGCAACCCTGGCACAGAAGCAAAAAGCACGGTGCATAGTCATTTATCTTACAGTTGCTGCATAAACGGGGAAAGCATTTCTTTATCCTCAGTTTTATTCTTGCTCAAAATGCAAATCAATTACTGAACACACTAATTCATCAGCTTCCAAAATACATACAGATACACATAAACTAAACTGAACTTGTGATCCGTAAATCTCTCTCTTTTGTTTTCAACTATCAGACTTTGTGTCATTCGGATCTTATGTAAAGAATATTAACTTAATGTCTCAGCGTTATATAAATCACCAAAATAAGCAGACCAAATCACCAATTCTATGCTAACATCAACAAAGCAACAGCAAAGCATATTGCCCCTTTTCTCCTGTAATATTTCTGACAATGCAGAATGCATGGCGTGATAAGGTATTCTTATTGTGAAACTCATGTCTATTAAGCGCCTACGCCATTCTTTCCTTTATAGTTTTCATCCAAGTTTTATTCTTTACAGGTTTTGAGTTCTCAATAAATCTGGAAGATTTTGTTCCCACAAAAAAAAAAAAAAGAACTGGAAGATAAAAAGCACAAATGAAAGACCTATTGATAGCTTACCTCTCGTCTGAACTTATCCAAAGCAGCACTTGAGAGATCCTGATCCAAAAATTTCTTCATAGCCTCCTCCTGCTAAACGAGCAAGTCAAGCTCAAACATGCATTGCAATTCATCTTAGATTTTATACATCATAGATTTTTAATATTAAGAACACATCACCACCAAGTATTTTGCAAAAGGTAATGTCAAAATTACAAAGTACCAATAATAAGTGCATAAAATTCTTCGGAGAATGTTAACAACTGAAAAAGTTGTCTGCTTCTTCTCTTTCCATTTCTTGATATTTAAGAGTATATAAAACCATAAGAACGACAAACCTTAACAACCCAGTGTTTAAAGTGCTTTTACCAAATGGATGGGGTTTACTTGAGTCGTAGAATAACAATATACAAAAAGACTTTGCAACAGCCTATTCATTGTGACTATTTGTACAAAAATATTCAGTCTTCACAATAAGGATTTAATTACATCCAGAGAACTTGCAACTCTTTACCGAAGAGCCAAACATAGAAGCAGAATCTTGCCAGCACCTAATAACAGAGTAGCAAGGGAGCCAAAAGTAAAACTTCCTTTTGCTTATCCAAAGTACAAAAGAGAGAGTAGCAAGACGAGGCCATGAATGAGCATCGAGGATTTAGTTAGTATGGTTGGCACCAGTCCAACAAGTCATGTGCGTATGTCAAGGTACCAATTCTGGAGCTTTTTTTCACCAACCCAGGTTGAAATGCCAGATTTTGATACTATATCTGATGTCACTATTACCCACTAGCTGCTTAGTCTAAAAATCTAAAACATTAGCACAAAAGCAAGACACTGAAGTAGTACTAACCGTCATTTCTTTTGACTAAAAGACTACTTGTCATCAAGGAGGATCTCTTGCTTAAAAGCAGTCATATAAAAGGAGTCAACGGATATAATCACATTCCATAAATTCAAACAAATAGAAGTCACAACAAAAAATAAAGGAACTCTTCAAGTAACTAATGCAATGCCAGTTCTTGATTTGCAAGAATATAGAAATATTTGAAACTGACCTTGCTATTCCAGTAAGCATGATAGACCTCTCCATAAGAGCCTGTTTGGAAGAAGATGAAATGGGGTAAAATTTCTGACAGAATAAATAGTAAATGCAATTCAATGAGGAAACGTTGCAGTACATTCTATAATAACTTCTGCAATTATGCTTACATTCGGATTACCATAGAGAACTTTCTATCATAAGACATGAGTATCTTGTTACATGGCTAGCTAGCCATGAGCATATTAGGCGGTAAAATAATTATAAAGCATATCTGATAGTACTAGACAAAATGTCACCAAAAATGCAGGAACAGGATCAACATATTTGTATTCATAAGTCTTGCTCTCTCTGCTAATATGTGGACACGCATAAGGACATGAATAGACTCCATCCAAACAGTGACTTAATCAAAGCAACACCTAGCCCTATCCTTCACCAGTCACCAAATGTTCCGATTGAATCGTATCACCAACATCAACATCATCAACTTTATTTGTATTACTATCAATTGATGAACTAGGGCCTTCTGAATTCTTCAACATGAAGTTTGTGTCCATGAATCTGCCATTGGTGAACTTTTTCCGATCAAGAAAAGAAATCTCACAACCACCACATCTACTCGGAAAGTCTGCTACACCATGTTGCAAATTCTCCAGAGTCGTAAGAGGGTCTTCCCTGACTTGGGCATTCAAGCGCTCTTCACAAGACATCGTATTGTACTGGCCTGTGCTACATCCCAACATCGGACTATTCTCACTAACATGATTCCAGTGACTACTCTCTTTGATGAACTAATTTAATTTGTTTGACAACTTGATGCCACTGCTCTCTTGAGCTGAATGATTAAAATAATTACATAACTTAAAACTATCCAAATTGACATCAGTTGCAGAGCTGCCAATAAATGATGACACATCATAAGCATTAGGTTCCCAATTGCTTCTTAAAAAAAGACCTCCCTTAAAACCATATTCTTTCTTTCTTGCTACTTCGTTGAGAGAAAGTTGATTTGTTAGCATCGATGGGACAGGAGGCTGACCAGGAATGAAGTTATTTTTTTTGTCTCGGCATCTCATTGATTTTGTTTTCTGTGCTGTTACCTCGGGCTTTTGGAAGGCCTACCATGAAGAAAGGATAGGGATCCACAAAAAGATTTGTGGGATGCTTTGAACACAGCATAATAACAGCATTGATCCTCCTCGATGATGATGATGGTGGTTGTCCCAGTCCTAGGCGTACCCCGCTTGGCACTTTCTTTTTTATTTAGCTTTCAACGACAAACCCACGACCGAGTCTGCTCTTGTTGTTGCCGATTGTCTCGGCTGTTCTTTCTTTTTTTTACACCAGCTCCCTTTCACTCAGTTTACTTGTGTGCTTTTTGAGTGATGGTTTTTGTCGCCGATCTTTTGTATAATTGGCTTTTCCTCTTTCTATTCTATTATTACCTTTACCAAAAAAAAAAACCCACGGCCGAGTAATCCTATCATTTTTTTTCGGGTGAATAACTTCAACGCGCCGATCTCCTCCGACCACATAACCGTCCACCAGCTCTGCCGGTACTCTCTCGGGGCATCTCTGTCCAAAAAATCGCCGATTCTCTCAAAACACCATGGCCAATCCAAACGCTGCCAGTCGACAATTACACCGCACATTCTCTTTTTTTCTTCTCATTTTCTCGCGAAAGAAAAAAAAGAAAAAACGAGAAACTCTCATTTTCTCTTCTCTCTCTCCCTGTCTGCGTAGTTTGCTCCGATGTTGTTATGATGAACTAAAAGTGAATCATTAATTCATATTTGCGAACAAACTCCTTGATCGAAATGCATATCACATGTTTGATGAAATGCTTGAACCAGATCCGGATGTGTTTCTATTAAATCATTGATCAGAAAGTCGTAATGTATAAACTCAACTCATTCTTGACTTGTTGAGAACTCATTTTGACCGTTTTATTTGGAATACGATGCTCATTCATTATTGAATTGGTGTTATGATTCTCATGTTGGAAGTTGCGTCTTGATTTCTCTGGTTTGAATTGAGTCTTCTATACAAACGGAATTAAGTGTTGGAATCGTTGTTTATATGCTCAGATTTTTCTATTATATCTCATTTTGTATAATCCATTTTCGGTATTATTCTGATGTGTCATCGCTGTGTATGTGGTGTGGCCGGCGAACGATGGCAACCTCAATTTGGACCGGTAATCGAGCGAGAGCTTGTCTCTTGAAATAGAAGCTCAGAGAAGCTTGGTGACTGTGCTTGACAAGGCCACAATCATAACTATGGACTCTTTATCCTTCTCTCTGCATTTCTTTGTCTTCATTGCATGTGCTTCCTCTTTGCTGTCCGTCATTCACATCTTTGGTTTGGTTATTGCTCTGTTTTGGGGCCCTACGAGCACGGAGTCAAGGGTGTACGGCAGCAACTGGTGAAACTCCTGCTCTTTCTGCATCCGCATTGCTCT
Organism: Rutidosis leptorrhynchoides; assembly: GCF_046630445.1. Taxonomy (NCBI): domain Eukaryota; kingdom Viridiplantae; phylum Streptophyta; class Magnoliopsida; order Asterales; family Asteraceae; genus Rutidosis; species Rutidosis leptorrhynchoides. The sequence continues at coordinate 19,549 of NW_027266436.1, read as the reverse complement.
CAGCTTGAAAGGTTTGAGTACGGATATATTCATGTAAATTTGGTAAGGAAAGATCAATTCAGTACAAGTGAATCCTCGCTTGCCTATAATCTCTATTTTTCGTTTTCCCCTGCTATCCTGATTATGGTGCGATCGTATTTGGAAAGCTTGAGGTCTTGAATATTTTAATTACACCAAAAAAAAAAAAAATTGTAGTAGCTGGAGTTCTTTGGGGAATTATTGATTGCTTTAGGGGAATTGGGCAAGCAAAATTAAAATTAGTATTGCAGAGCTGGGTATTAAGCCAATCTTAACCTATAATCTTGCAATTACTTGGCCAGGGTTTCAGATAGGATCCGGTCCTTTATAACACTTTCTAACCTGCACAAACTTACACATCCAAATAATTTGTGGCGATTACAAAAATACAAAAGTGGGTTTTAGAATCAGGGTGCCAACAATCTCCCTTTTTTTATGATAAAAAAATCACTTTTAAAGTCTCAAGTTAAACCACTACCCTCATCATACTACAGCGAAAATAATCAAGTGAATACATCGCATATAATATGAAGATATTACCATTCTCCCCTTTTGTCATAACATGAAAAAGGGCTTAAGGTGGAATGTATCACCAAACACATAGTAACTATTTGTATATCAAGGACATTCATAAAACATCAATTCAACACAAGGTCTACAACCATTAAGTGCAACAAAAACATAGAGGAAGTTCAACATAAACTTAAAGCACATTCAACATAAAACAACTTCAACATAAATTACAAATCAATATAAATACAAGTTTAAAACATAGGAGGAAATAGAGGATTTTGGGGAAATAGTGAGGATTCTGAAGAAAGTATTAGATGAATTGAGGGATTGATGTCCTGTCAAAGTTGGTAAAAAAATTTTAGCATTTCATTTCTCATCATATGGATTTCTTCCCCAAAGTGAACTTAACTCAGTTAGAAAGTGCCTCAACTGACGACTAATCCCGTCCTCATCCTCATCTTTGTCGACTTCAGCGACTCTTAGAACGTGTCAATGGTGTTAGTACCCTTTGAATTAGGGTTGGCCATCCCATCCATTTTCTCTCATCCAATTCCTTGTCACCTCTAGATGTCCAGACTTGTCAGTGTGGACTCTCCAATGTATTGACCATTAGGTAAAGCCTTAGGAGTTTTCCCATCGAGATTGCCATCAAAAGACTTGAAGGTATGAGTAAGAGCGATCCCATCTAGCAAGTCCTTTCCTTTCAAAACACTGTATTTAACCATAGTATCAAGTATTAAGTCACTTAGGCTCTGTTTGGCAACCATCCAAACAGTACCTGATTCTGATTTTTTGTTCCCAGAATCAGTTTGGGAACAGAATTGCGTTTGGTAAATTTTTTGTCCAAAACTGATTCTGGGAACAAATTTACTCCCAGAATCAGTTTTGGACAAGAATTCAGAATCAGAAAAAATATGATTCTCCGTCCGAGAATCAAAAAAGAGAATCAAAAGTGCCGAATCAAAAAAAATTTTATTTCTATATTTTATTTTTATTTCTTCCTAGTATGAAATATATATTTGTTGTATATAGAATACATATTTAATTTTATGTTATAATTTAGTATTTTTATTTATTACATATTGTAGGGATATTAGTATAGTTTATACTATGGTTTATTATTTACTATATAATAAAAATTGATTAGTTAATATTTTTATTACTTAGTATAAAAATATAATTAATCAGTGAATGGTTTATGAAAATTCAATATCAAATTTATTTTAATCTAAAAAGGTAATTAAAAAAGAATTGGAATAGAAACTTTATATAGTTACCAAACGCGTTTCTATTCTTTTTCTATTCCAGAATCAGAAATTTTATTTGTTACAAAACACGTTTTTTTACTCAGAATCAGTTCCCGGGAACAGAATCAGAAATAATCATTTCTGGTCAGAATCAGTTCCCGGGAACAGAATCGTTACCAAACGCGCCCTTAGAGATACCTCAAACCCATTCTTAATCTTGAACATCAACATGAGTCGGTCCTCACATGTTAAATCAAAGAAATAGGGAGCAAGCTATATATCACATCATATGAAGGTAAGATTAATGCAGTGTAACAAATTCTAGACTAGTGAATTTTTGGTTCGTAGGCTCTCACATCTTTCCCGGGTTTCTAACTAGCCCATAAAATGTTAGTGGCAACTCATTAGTCTAAGTTTAAATGAATAATTAATTGGAAAACTTAGTTGTAGTTGGTAAGACTTGGGAGGATCCATGTAAGCCATGGGCCCACCTAATAAGAGGAACCACCCTGAAAAAGGTTGCGATAGTTTGCACTTAAAATACTATATGTTTTCGTACTAGTTTAAATGTCTACGCGTTACGGGAGAAAGAACTCCAAAATTTAACACAATCAATGTATGACAAGATCTGCAATAAGATGTTATTAATAAATATTGCAAAAAAAAAAAAAAAGGGAGCAAATGAACACAAAAGGATGAGATGATGTATCACCAGAGAATGCCGAGGATTTCTACCACATATTGCCATAATATAACTTCTAATGGTCCTTCTCTTGATGCTACGATCGTACATTGGCTATAACACTAAAATATATTGATGAATTTTATTCTGGCAATAAACATAGCTAATGAAGAGATAGTGATTGTGGAGCATCCATCATCTTCTTTGTTGGCTTAAAAATATGAGATCAAAATTCAACGCAAATATCTTAATCCATTCCGCAAAATGAAGATAATCACCTGACCTGCGTGTCCTCACGTCTCTAAAGCAACAATTTAAGCAATTTTTTTTTAATCCACACTACTTATGTCGTCATTATTATTTAGGATAGTCCAAATGGTGTAGTAGAAATACAATTCAAATGAAGGTGAGACTAGAAACAAACCTCAAAAGGAGATGAGAGGAAGCGAGCCTAGTGCCGATCAAACCGATGCACTCTTCTGGCACCTCTTGAGGAATTGTATAATCAAATTTCTGAACACTGCTAAAATTTCAAGGAGGAGATTTGCTAATAGGATTATATATATTTTGTAGGTTTTTTATTGTGATTTTCTTGTGCCTTACATTGATTTGTATAGCTGACTTTCAAATTTCAGGCATCTAATGATTTAGTGAAATTCATTTGTCGTGGAACCAAAATAGCTAACAGGCTTCGCATGAGTTATATGGTCAAGTAGAATAGGCATGCTACCGATTACAACAGTTCCTAGCCACAAGTCATCCATTGACTATATATATACATACAAACGTAGTGTAATTAATTAATAAACTTATTCTCTTGTGCAGGCTAGTGTGAGCAAATGTAAATGATGATGAAGAAACTATTTCTTAGGCCCTTACAATTATGTTTTGTCTTGCACGAGTCGAAGCTTACGAAAGGAAAATATAAGTCTCTTTCCACACATTTGTAAGTGAGAAGAGGGAAATCTTATGGTCTGCTCACGTAAATATTGCTCACTAATCAAAACCATTCCTTATTAGACGAGAAACGGAGCTCGCGACCACCCGGCTCACACGAGCTCTGGCCACTGGCCGTCCCTCTTTACGCCATCATGCGTATTCTGGTTCGTCGACGAGAGCGCTGTCGCAGGTTCCGAACCCGTTAGGGCTAGGGATCTCTCGCTTCGGTAGCGCACTTGAGCCGTTCGACAAAATGCCACAATGAGATGTGGATTTTATTTCCCTGTTTTGGGCGGAGCTGAGTCGTCCATGCTTGTCATGCTCCCCGGTGGCCTTCCTGCGATGCCGGATTCCCTGAGTGTTGGCCGTTCATTTGTTCCGTTGCCTCCGTCGCTGTTATTGTGTGTACGGCCGAGGATACCGGCGGCGAGAGCGCCGGTTGAGGAGGGGCAACTCGGGCAAAGACCAAGCCCGCGGCTTGGGCCACCCAAGGCAACGACCAAGTGGGCGTGCAGCACGGCCAAGGCGAGTGGCGCCGCTGTCTCAGCCGGCCAAACCGCGGAGAGCAGAGGGTGCCACGAGGAGCGCGGAGGACGCCAGGGGGTGTCGAGTCGGATCCAGGTCAGGAACAGGATCCGATCCGATCTTTAGGGTTTTTTTTTTTTTTTTTGGTCGGTGATCTTTAGGTTTGGTCTTTGGGCTGAGACGAATTACAGATGTTGGGCTTATTTTGTTTTCTTGGGCTAGATTTAGTTTATTTGCTTTTTATGGGCAGGGGGGATCCATTTCTTTTCAGCTGGACTGGGCCCGTAAATCAGGCCCAGTCCGGCTGGGGGTCTCGCTACCCAAGTCGCGGACCCGGGCTGCCTTCGACCTCCCTTAATGTAATATTTTATTATCTATATATCAAAAAATATTTTAAAAAATTCAAAATATTCTGAGGTGAGGAAATGCATTAAAAATAAATGTTGAGTAATTTTCTCCAAAAAGATGTATGAAAAAAAAAATCAAATCTAAAGGTTTAAATAAAATTAGGTACCGAAATGGCATTAATTAATTAATTGGTGTAATCAAGTCCTTAATCCTAATTTTTCTAATTGTACATGAGTAAAATGTTTTTTCCAATATTTTATTTGGATTTCTAATTGACCTATCATAAATTAATTAGCGGCAACTCATAAATGAAATGACTTACAAGTTAAAAACTTGAACTATAAATCGCAAATTAGCGGGCTTAGGAGAGTCTAGACTAAGCTTGGACTTAGCCACCCATTAACCTCTGAGCCTGCAGGAGTGTTCGCAGAGGTCGCAACATGTGCATATCTCCTTTTATTTACCTCATATATGCACTCAACAGGAACACTTCAATATGTATTTAGTAATGCCAAAAAAGAGCAAACTTTTCAATGGGCCAAAGATCAGTTTGTATTGTTGACCTTTGAGCACTTGTTAGGGAAGTGCTCACACGAAGCACTACGATTTAAGGGCCAAATTAACTAATGAAAAATTCACATGAGTCCACATGATCAAATAAGATATGGTTGTTATCAATTACATTATGGAGGAAGTTCCTAAATACGAGCAATCCATTAGTTAGATATTATGAAAAAATAGAGTAAATTCTATTGTGCATATAAGTGTGAGTCTGTGTCTGGTCATAAAGAAAGGAAAATAATGCAAATCACTGTGGCCAAAAGTAATGGCCGACAAAAATAAAAGCACCCTTTGAACAACACTATCAAATTTTCTAGAATCATTTTTGAGGGATCAACATTACCAAGCTTAGCCAACCACAGAATTAGCTTTACAAAGAAAAGGTGGAGGGCATTGCAGTCTTTTACATGCTTGATGATGCGATCACATTGGCATCTACGCAATGCTTTCTCAGTAAATTGAAAGGAGTAAAGGGGAGGAAAATGCAACAATTGCTTTTGCTTCAAGATTATGTTACTTTGTTCTTTTTTTTTCTTTTTCTCTTTGATAAAAAAACATTTTTATTTTGCGTTTAAAGTCATCAAGTTTTTTCTGTTTTACTTTTTCAATGATAAAACGAGGCCACATCAACTTATCATATAAGCATTGTTTGCCGCGTAATTGATGAAGAGTTCATTTTATTGGTTAAAGTGAAATTATTTTTATTCCTTTCTTATAGATACATGATTTTTTATTGATTTGGCCTGAACTTCAAATGATATCTATCTACATCTTATGTGCTATTGGTATTTGAATCACGTTCAGCCACCCTCTTTATTAAAAGATATGCACAAAAAAGAAAATTAGGAAGAATAAACAAAAAATGAGTATAATAACTGCAACATAAACTCATTTCAGTGGCACCAATATTGGTCTCTCTAAGCTTTTATATGTCTGTTAAATGGTAATTGTATGACATCATGTTTAACTATCTTCTTGTTGGTACCCTAATATGCGACTTAAAAATATTTGGTAAACTTGGAAAATTGGCAAGTCTCTGCGCACTTTTATTAAGACAATTCAGCCTATGACAATTGATAGGAAAAAAAAAGATTTCTACTCATTGGAGAACATCTACATGTGAATTCACACATAAAATTTTCAAAATTATCATCACATATAGTGCTTATTTTTCTTTCTTCATTCTTTATTCAAACAGTGATTTTCAATGGTTGGACTAGTTGAACTGATGAAATTGTTTACTGACCCTCGCTCCTATTGAACCTCTAATATCGTTTTCAAAGCATTACCTCTAAATGGTGGACTAAAAATTATCAGTTTTTTTTTTTTTTGAAAGATGGGCATGTGGGAATCTTTAATTAGGGGCCATCAACTTTGGTTTATACATCTATCTAGAGAATTTCTTTAATGGACAACCTTATTCTTACTTCAATAAAATTCCATCTACTTTATTCGAAGAAACTGCAAGTGAATATGGAGAATATATCCATGTGAAAATGGATATGGTTGCTTTCAACCTGATTCGTCCTTTTCCTAGAATTCATTCTTCGTCCTTTTAAACATGGAGAGAGAGAGAGAGAGAGAGAGAGAGAGAGAGAGAGAGTCCCATACCAACACGTGCTCACCAAACTTCCTTGATTCGATAACATATTTTATCAAATAAAATTTATCATATTTTATGTAAAGGGCTATATTTTTCTCCATCCTTAATTAAAAGCAACTTTCTCAAACCATAATTTTGATTGGTGGATTACAAATTATAGACATCACCCCACATACAAAGATAAGTGTGGATGATATATATGTTGTTTAAAAAAACTCAGTGACTATTACAAACTTGTTGAAATAAAGAAAAATTAAAATTAAAATGTATATCTTCTTCTTGAACAAGAGATTTTAGTAAGCACCATTGAGCTCAAGGAAGTGTCATTTGGATCATAGCAAATCATCCATAGTATCAAGTTTTCTCGATAAGTTGCACCTATACTACATTTATGGTGTCAATCACAAAACAAGGGATGCCCATGGTCGCAGATGCATCTCCTAACTTTTTACCAAGAAACCAATTTTCTTATCACAAGCACAAAATCAGGGACAAAAAAAAAATGATATTTATCCAAGTAGGATTTGTAAATTTATCTTCCAAAGTTGATGGACATTTGAGAGAAAATCAAAAGGGACAATCTATTTTGACAAAAGGCAGATAAAAATTTGATCAGAATCTATTAAATCCTTCAAACCCTATGTACCAAAAACTCAAATTGCTACCAATCGCTCCAAGGTTCCATACCTCGCCTCACAAAGTGCACGAAGTGGAGGTTCAACAGAGTGCGAACTTATGCGAAGCTAACTGCGGAGAAAAATAAAAGACGAATGCTAGCAGGGGAAACTCCTCATGAGCTCCTCCTTCTAACTTCCCCAAACTTCCCTGCACATGTGCTTATCTGTTGTTTCCACTTTCTCGGCTTTTTCGTTCTCTTCTCATAAATATGAGATTAGCGGCTGGCCACATTTTGTGATGATAATCAAGCTTCTGAATGACTTTTTTGAATGGGTTTTGGTGTTATATCTTAGAAATCCTTACGATAAATATTCGACAAGTAAGACTTTGCTAGGCGGGTCCAATTTCCCGTTTACCCACAATGGAGGAGGCCCCTCCAGCACCAATAAAAACATCAGAATAAGCGGGCAATCGCACCCCAGAATAAAATTGAATCCCGGCTTCGAAGCAAGGTATGGTTTTAATTAGCACGTGTTTTACCAATTAATGAATACTAAGAAAATGATAATAATCAATAAAAAGTCAACAAAAAAGTTAGCCTATGAATTTTAAATATTTGTAAAACAAAAATATGCATCGTTAATTATTTCTTCACCCAGCAAAATGAGATGCCTACGTATTACATTAGCATCTAATATACCTAGCCACATTTAGTGATGACGTGGCACCGATGGCAGCCGCAATTACATTTCTATTTGCAATTTTAACGGAAGAATGACTTGAGTAAAAAAGCATCTTAGGAAACACTTAAAAAAAAAAAAGCACATAGACAGCACTGAACTCATAGAAAAATTGCATCACTGATGTTTTCGTTATCTCTTAATTTTTGGCACAAATTTTATGAAGAGAGATTTTAAAGAAGTTTTGTTTTGTCAGTGTTCCGTTTATCTTTGCCAGATGGTCACTTGCAATCAGGGATGTGCGCAAGTTGGACAAAACTAGAGTGATGAATTCTGTCCTCATCATTTCTAAATGTCCTTGACTTTGATTTTGTGCGGCCTCGATTCAGAGGAAGGGATTGCTTTGCTGGTGTTGGAGGGTTTAAAGAAGCAAATTGACTCATCAAAGAAACGCAATCCATCACAAGATCCGGTTTAAGTGCAGGAGGGCTTGGGCTTGATGAAGAGAAACGAGAAATAACGAAGAATTTTAATATTTCTTCCCCAAGAAAGATGAAATTCATTAATATTGTATTACAATTTAATGTACCTTTGCTTCGTTCGGTGATGAATTGAAAACTAAGACTTCGATGTTGTTAAATTTTCATCGACGGTGTAGCTTCAGCCATTCTTCTCTCTCATACACACTAAGTGCTTGTGATTTTTTTTTTTCTTTCTAATAATTTTATCTCAGTCAATAGAAAAATTTCCATCTTATCTTTAAATTATCCAATCAACACTGAGACGTCACTGAGAGCAGACATTTCAGCATCTCGATTTGCAATATATATAGGAACCACATTGAAAAATAAAAGTACATGGACGATATCAAACACATTAAAATGGTACAGATACTAGAGAGTTCATTTTCTCTAAACATTACGCGTAAGCTTTATTAATAGATTTTTTTGGATGCTTTCCTCTCTATCTTCTCCCAACGGGCCGCGAGGGTAATAACATTTTTTAAGAAAGTGATCTACAAGTCTCAAAATCTATTCCCCTTTCCATATATATAATCTTTTCTAACGTTACATAACTCTCAAAAAGCAGCAAGTCAAAAGTTGATTTCCACTATCAACACCTTGACACTAACGCAAGTATCGATTCTTTCCACTAATGGGGAGGGAAACTGACATGTCGCCCATCTTCACTTTGATTTGTGTGACCACCCGATCCTATTCCAAAGACAACTACCAAAATATCTTTGGAATCTACCATAGGAGTGGTATTCTTGTCAATTTAGAGGAAAGGATTGTTTTGGTGGTTTTGGACAAAGCGGAGGGCTAAAGAAGTGAATTGCCTTTTTAAAGATTGCGTGGATTCCAAGCACACGTGGATCATCCTTTGAGGCAAGAGAAAAGGCAAAAACTTATCGAAGAGCCAAGGGCTTGTGCTTTAAGAGGAGAAACACATCGGTAAGTGTTAGGGAAATCCCTTATGATGTTTTGAAGATGACAAAATAAATCAAAGGCTACTAACATGTTTGATGGTTGAGTAATAGACCATGCAGATAATAGAACATGTAAAGGATATTATCAAAGTCTGAAGACTGCCAGACGCAAGACTCAAAGTCTGAAGACTGCCAGACGCAAGACTCAAAGTCTGAAGACTGCCAGACTTTAGTGTCAAAGTCTGTTCTACATCAGAAGTCTGCTCACTCTGACAAATTCCAGACTGAACGTGAAAGCTGAACCAGAAGACAGACTCTATGCTGAAGCTGAACTGGGTACAGACTCAGATTGTAAAGTCTGAAGACTCAGATTGTAAAGTCTCAAGACTCATATCGTAAAGTCTAAAGACTCAGACTTTACATCCAGATTCGATGAATCGTAACTCAAGCCCAATCATACAACGGCTAGTGATCTGGTTTGGATTCCACATCAAGATTGATTTGATTGAAGACAAGAACTTTATATACGAAGAAGCTTTACTTATGGAAACCAAGATTTCGTTTGTATAGGCGATCGGAATCAATTTGGGATTTTACCTTTGTCACTCAACGGCTACCAAATCTTCTAAGATACAGAGCTGTCCAATGGGTATATTGGAAGACGATTCTCCGGGATGCTGTCCAACGGTTAGTTTGGAAGTGGAGGAGTATTTAAGGAGATCATGGACCGATGAGCAAGTAAGAGACGGAGCGTAGAATTTATAATTCCAAAGTCTAAGCGACTTTAGATCATATACTTGTCTCTTGAGAGCTTAAACGTTTGTAATCGTGAGAGAAATACCAAGAGAGTGACTTAGTGAGATAGTGTGATCTACTAAGTGTTTGCACTCGGAGTTGTAATCTCTTGTTGATTGCATAGTGGAATCCAGCCAAGAAGGCTGTTATCGTGGGAGAGTGGACGTAGGCTTGGATTAAGCCGAACCACTATAAATCTCGTGTTCTTATTCTCTTCCCTAACTCCTTTATTTTGTTCATACTAGCACTCTCAATTGGTATCAGAGCCAAGTGCTCAGTTTATAAAAGTGTTTTTACTTTTGAGCTAAAGATTCTTTATGGCTAGTATGTTGGCACCAGGACTTATGGAAGGGCAAAGCAACACAAGGCCACCGTATTTTGATGGAAAGGAATATGATGTGTGGAAGAACAGAATGAAAGCATTCATAAGATCCAGAGATCTCTTACAATGGGATGTTGTGGAAAGAGGAATCAACCCCATCGCTCCTATGTCTCGGATGGAGATGTCCAAAAGAGAAGCGCTTGATGCGAAAGCAATTTATTCTTTATATTGCGCATTGTCTCCTACTGAATATAATAGAATCTCTTCATGTGAAACAGCAAAAGAAGTTTGGGATAGACTTCATGTTACATATGAAGGGACCGATCGTGTAAAAGAGACAAAAGTAAACTTCCTGCTCAGCAAGTACGAATCCTTCAAGATGAAGCAAGGAGAGTCGATTGGAGATATGTTCAATCGTTTTACAGAAATTGTAAACGGTTTGGCATATCAAGGTTATCCAATTTCTTCCCCAATGAAGGTCAACAAACTCTTGCGAGGTCTCTCAAAAGATTGGAACCATGTCAAGACTTCAATCCGGGAGACTCAGAGGATTATGCCACTCTCCGTTGATGAATTGATCGGCACTCTTCAATCCTATGAAGTGGAACAACTCAACGATGAAGATCCCGAAGGTAAAAAGTCCATTGCTTTAATATCTAATGCTGTTTTTGATGAAACAGACTCAGAAAATGACTTGGACGACGAAGAACTTGCCTTTATGATTGAGAAATTCAAAAAGCTGAGTAGAAAAGGAAGGAACTTCGATGGAAGAAGTCAATACAAGCATAATGGCCAGAAAAGAATCATGAAAGAAGATGATGAGCAAAGAAATCTATGCTTGATGGCACATTCAGAATCTGAGTCTAACTCAGACAGAGACTCAGAATCAGAGTCTCATTCAAAACCAGACTCAGAATCCGATGAGGAAATCAAGGGGAGAAAGCAAATCCAAAAGAAAAGGAAAAGAATCGTGATCATCTCAAAAAGGCAACAAATTGAGGGGGAGCTTTGATCAATTATGGAAAAATCTTTTTTGATTGATCGTGATCTTATTATGGATGGAAGGAAAGGTAATTGTGTCAGAATTTATTCTACAAAATTCGGTTAGTGCATCTCTTATTACCTTTTGTCATTAACAAATCTCATATTGATATTATCATTTTATTATGACAAAAATGGTACGTGAATTTCATGATGCATCCGTGATTTTTATTGGATATTTACTGATATAATCGAAGTGAGCTATATTGCATATCTTTAATATTCGATAAAAGCTGATTTTTGGAAATTGTGATTCATGCAAGATATTTGTTATCATTCTCTACGTGAATCCATTATTATCGCTTTTTGATTATGACAAAAAGGGGGAGAAGATATTAATATGCATATGTGCTGATATTATTTATTGCATAATATTGAGCTGCAATTATTTTCTATCTTCTGATATCCTTTGATTTAAATTTTTAAAAAGCATGTTTACAAATCTGCATATTCAGAGATTGTTTTGTCATCATCAAAAAGGGGGAGATTGTTAGGGAAATCCCTTATGATGTTTTGAAGATGACAAAATAAATCAAAGGCTACTAACATGTTTGATGGTTGAGTAATAGACCATGCAGATAATAGAACATGTAAAGGATATTATCAAAGTCTGAAGACTGCCAGACGCAAGACTCAAAGTCTGAAGACTGCCAGACGCAAGACTCAAAGTCTGAAGACTGCCAGACTTTAGTGTCAAAGTCTGTTCTACATCAGAAGTCTGCTCACTCTGACAAATTCCAGACTGAACGTGAAAGCTGAACCAGAAGACAGACTCTATGCTGAAGCTGAACTGGGTACAGACTCAGATTGTAAAGTCTGAAGACTCAGATTGTAAAGTCTCAAGACTCATATCGTAAAGTCTAAAGACTCAGACTTTACATCCAGATTCGATGAATCGTAACTCAAGCCCAATCATACAACGGCTAGTGATCTGGTTTGGATTCCACATCAAGATTGATTTGATTGAAGACAAGAACTTTATATACGAAGAAGCTTTACTTATGGAAACCAAGATTTCGTTTGTATAGGCGATCGGAATCAATTTGGATTTTACCTTTGTCACTCAACGGCTACCAAATCTTCTAAGATACAGAGCTGTCCAATGGGTATATTGGAAGACGATTCTCCGGGATGCTGTCCAACGGTTAGTTTGGAAGTGGAGGAGTATTTAAGGAGATCATGGACCGATGAGCAAGTAAGAGACGGAGCGTAGAATTTATAATTCCAAAGTCTAAGCGACTTTAGATCATATACTTGTCTCTTGAGAGCTTAAACGTTTGTAATCGTGAGAGAAATACCAAGAGAGTGACTTAGTGAGATAGTGTGATCTACTAAGTGTTTGCACTCGGAGTTGTAATCTCTTGTTGATTGCATAGTGGAATCCAGCCAAGAAGGCTGTTATCGTGGGAGAGTGGACGTAGGCTTGGATTAAGCCGAACCACTATAAATCTCGTGTTCTTATTCTCTTCCCTAACTCCTTTATTTTGTTCATACTAGCACTCTCAGTAAGAACACCATCGCCAATCACCAGAAATCACCGAGAGGCTCCTTTTACATTATGTGAGATTTGCTTTGATAGCTCGAAGCAGAGGCGTGAAGATAATCCTCCGATTGCACCACCTTTCAGGACTCAGGCACAAATTGATCTACTCCAAGGTAATTTATTCTCAAACACAAAACATTTGACTATCACTCGTTGCAAATCATCTAATATCATTTAAAGCATACAAATGTTAGGTGTGAAATTCGCATGTGACTTTTTCGCAATTTTCATTACATATATTACTTATTCTTCTTACCACATTCTTTTTATTCAAACTGGTTGATATAAATTGTTGGATCAGTTGAACCCGGTGGAATAGCATACCGGCCCTCACTCCACGGTTCTATTCCTCGCACATAGAGTGCACGAAGTGAGGATCCGACAGGGTCCAAATTTATGTGAAGCTGAATATTGAGGAAAATAAACGATTACAACAAAAATATAATTGTATGGAAAAAATATATTACGAGATAAGTAAATTGATGTAGATAAGAATAGAGATAAACATAGATTATAGATTTGTTTGATTATCGAAAGAGAGAGCTCTACAATCCTAAAAAACTGGTATTTATAAACCTAATATTAGTAATAAGCGTTCCCTATACGGACAACAATGGCCCACACAACTCCATTCTTCATTCCTCCTCTTTTGCAACTTCCAGCTTCAAAGGCGAATGCAACTCATCTTGGGCTCCTCTCAGTTACTTCTATTATCGTGGCCGAGTTCTCCGGACTTTTTGCAATTCGGCCTAGCTTAGTCGAATTGCATATTCAACTTAGCTAGAACGAGGGACCACCATTCTTTTAAAATCTCTTTTTTTTTTTTTTTTCAAGAAACACTTTTCAATTGGCTGTAACTATCTGCGATTTAAGTATTTCTTTAACCAATTTTTTTGGCCATTTTTCAACGACGAACCCAGTTAACAATGGTATTTTTTCAATTGCTACATAGTTAGCACGGTTTATTTCTTTTTCCAAACTTAGATAATAATTTACCTCACCATAAAAAATATGCTGCTCTGATGAGTCAAGCGAGACTTGCCATCGCGCATCAGGTTGAGCCATCGACAACGATGTCAGATTACTCATTTTGAATAAATATTCATCATGATCCTCTGTTTTTCCTTAAGGTTAAATAACATATTGACATTATTCCCTTTTTTTCAGGTCATAAAAGCATTTTGACTAAAAAATACCTGTATGGTAAATCAATACATAGACCATTTTCATTCATGCAAAAATTTCAAGCCAATTGTTTCTACACATGATTTTCCAATGGTAAAGATTTTCATAATTCTCTTGAAACATTAAGGTGCTTGACCGAGTTAACCATCGAAAAGATTTTCACACAAACAATATATGAAATGCTTGGCATGAATAAATTTAAAGAAGTTAGGGAAGACTGATGGTTAACCGATTTACAGTGGTTTGACCCAAATCGGCACCTACTTCACTTCTTAAGACCATTCTGGATTTATGCCCATCCCACTATTTTTGAAGTCTTGTATAAAGGTTGGTTTATAATGGAGACAACAGTCCTCTGCAAGCAAGGTGAACTCATTTAACAACAATCTCTCTCACAAGAAGTTGATTTGCAAAGTGAATACAAGAGAGATTTTGCAAGTATTTTCATGTACACACATGCCCAAGACAATGGCTGCCTTATTTTTAGGAATACAAACTCTCACGTCTGATTTCCATTGGTGGTAGCAGTTCCCAAGCTGTTAATAGCACTTCTAATGACTAAATTTTCAACCATTTAGACTTTCGAATGTCCACACAAACTCATAAATGGCCAAGAAATCGGCTTGGATTGGGCGAACGAAATTCAAATTTAAATTGTAGAGCCGTGTATTGGGCGAAATCTGGCCAGCTAAGCTATCCTGACATTACTTAGCCAGGCACCTCGATATGTTTTTAAACAAGCCCACTATTCTTTAACCCTTTCCAACTTGCACAAACTTGGAGAAAACATTTCCATTGTGACTATTATAAATATACAAAAAAAAAAAAAGTTTTGGAATCATCAAAATTGGTTTAGGATCAATAGTGGCAACTTATAAATAAAAGGTGCAGCTTAAAATTATGTTTGACTGCCAAAAATTTAAATATGATAAATGTAATATTTTGACAGTTTAATCTTTTGCATGAATTGGAGAAAAAATAATCTAGTATGTTAAAATAACATATCAGGTAACGATTGAGGGTTTTTGTGATGGGTTGTTTGCACGTCATCTTCACTAATGAGCAATGATACAAAGAAAAAAAAATGATAGAATTGCGAGGTTATGACTATCTACAAAAATTTAAGTATTTTAAATTAGGTTTAAGAACCTTTAGCTTCGGTTGAATTATATGAATAAAAAGGTATTTGTCCATTTTTCTTAACACGATCGATAGTAAAATCTTGAATTAGCCCATTAATTTGATGCATTTACTTAAATGTAGAATATAATTATGAGGAACGTATGTTGATAACCCTCTTATTTAGGATGTCCTTAGGCTATTTGGTCGGCGAAGGTGTGTAGCCCTCACCTTGGCACTAGCGACTTGCTGGCCTTCATCGCTGCCCCACCAACGATGGGGCGGCGGCCGTAGGTGGGAGGGAGAAGTGTGTTTTCCTTTTTTAAATTTTTTTTATGAAAAGAATAACGAAAGACAAAGGAAAAATTTAAAAAAACGAAATTGCCTTTCACGGCTGACAAGTTTAAGCTCTTCTTTGAGATTGATATGGGCACTTAAACCTTTCTTTGAAATAAGATTTACTTCGTACCATTGTTTAAGAAAATAAGAGCATTTGAGCCATTATTTGAAATAATACCCGCTTCAAATCCTTATTTAAGAAAATAATGACATTTCAGACTTTTTTTTACTTGATTATACTAGTAAATCTACTAATACCATTTCAATATCTATTCTTATTTAAACATCAATGTTTTATTTTTATTTTTTGGATTTTTCATGCACTTTCAAGAGAAAAATACTCAAAATCCATTTTTAAGCCTTTTGCTAATTTTTAGAAAAAAATAAAATTCTTCTGATTTTTTTAATAAAATATTTTTTAAATATTAATATAATGTTATAATATACAAAAAAAGGACCCGGGTTGGAACCCTCGGTGGGAATCGACCCGGGTCGCCTACCAGGGCCCCGTCTGGGCCTGAAATACGAGCCCAGTCCGGAAAACAAAATGAACTAAGCCTGGCCCATTAAAGCAGAATAAGCCCAATATGCCTAAATCATCCCAGCCCGAATACCAAGCCCTAAAGACCTGACCCAGATCCGAGACGGTACCCAGGCAGACCCGACTTGCTATCCTGCCCCTGCCTCTCGCGGCGCTCTGTCGACCTCGCCCAGACGGGGGCGGCCGCGGCGAGTACGGCCGCTCGCCTCGGGCTAGCCACGCACCCAGTCCGGCAACGTCTCGGCCAGCCCAGCCCGAGGGCCACTTCTCGGCCGACCACCGTCGCCAGCCAAGTACCAGCTCGGCCTCCCCTACTTCGGCCGAGATCTGGCTCGGCCAGGCATGGCCGGCGGAAGCCACTCGACCCAAGGCCTCCCCAACGCCGTCTCCCCTGTCTCGACCCTCCGCGTGACACCCAGACGGCGAGTAGACAATCGATCGGAGCTCGGGAATGGACTTTCTCAACACGAACTTTTAGATCTAGCTTAGGCATTTCGTCGAGCGGATGGCGCGCGACGCGGAACGAGGATATCCCGACTCAACTCGCGCCCGCGCCCCTTTGACAAACGACATATGATGTCCAAATAAGAGGCGACGGGCCGGAATCCGCGTGAGCCGGCCCACCACGAGCTCAGGCCAGGTGAGCCCCAAAAACAGGGCAAGAATAAAGGGACTACGGGCTACCGGTTCGGCTCGGGAACGGCATGGCGGCGGCTCGTCGGCGATGTTCAAGCGCGGTGGTCACCGAGCTCGTTCCCACTCTCACTGTTCCGGTCGCTCTCTCTCTCGGCCCCCCTCCCTCTCTCTCCCCGTCCCTTTTCACGGAGGCGGACGACTCATGCGTCCGTACCTGGGGCAGGTGGACTGGCTGCCGTCCGTACGTCCGGCCAGCTGCTCCGGTCATGTCGCCCACCTGCCCGCTTGCTCCTGCTCTGCGTTCCCTGCTCCCTCCGCTTCTTCTGCCGCTGCTCCTCGTCCTTGTTTGCGTGAGGGAAGGGAGAAGGAGAGGGAGGAGAAGGCCGGGCCGGCGGAAAGAGATAAGATATGGGCCCCGGCCCGGCGAAAGGAAGAGGAAAGAGGGGGTTGGGTTAACCCCGGTCTTCTTTCTTTTTTCGAATTTTTTTAAATAATAATTTTTTATTTGTCCGAAATAAGGTAAAATAAGGGAAAATAAAATAGAAATAAAACTTAGTTGATGCAAATAACACGAGAAGCGACCGGACGTATTGTATGTGCCAATTGCCATTTAGCTAATAAGCCCGATTAATGTTAATGTGATGTGAAAATCCTTTTTTGTTAATCTTGAATTGATTCCTAATTTCATATGCAGTCTAATTCTGAATATTTAGTTAAAATGTAGATGTCAACATTAATATCAGTGTAGAAGATCAATAGTCCGGATATTTCCAAACCTCTTTGTCTGTCCATCATATAATTCCACACCCTAGTATTAAGCTAAAGTTTAGCCTATGTGTGGGGGAACATATTTAAATGTTGAATCATATATTCATTGAACAACTTAAACTTTTCAAACAATTAATGAAAGAACGCTGGCAACATCACTAAACCTTGTCTTGTTTGGCTTTGCCTTGGTCTCATCATCCATCTCATGGCTCGGAAAAAAAATGATAAATAGCAAATGAAAAGGGATGGCTGCAATTACAAACCTGCTTTTATCAATCATATGAGTGGTGTTGGTGATCAATCAATCATATGAGAGGTGCTGGTGATCACCATCTAGATCACTTGCAAGCCTTGCCTATCTCTCAACCTGATTACAACACCAACGATGACCTTGTAGATACAAATATGAAGTGCATCGATAATAGCTTCTTTTTAGCTTCAAAACTACTTCGTCACTGGTCCATGCCCTCTGTTGTGGATATAAGGTTTGATTCATAATTTTTTTCCTTAAATTTTCCCTCTTTTTCACTATAATATTGTTTTTTGTGTTCATATCTCTCCCGCAATTGAAAGTAAGAAAAAGAGTGAAAATGTGACATTTGCTCTCGCTTCAAGATTCGGTTACTCTTTTTTTTTTTTTCCTCTCTTTGAGGCCTCATTCTCTAAAGAAACCACAAATTTATGGTAAAGTCCCAATTCTGGCCCGAATTAATTTTATTTATTAACTTTCACTTCACACCCAAATCCTGGTATCGGTTAAGTTTTCTTTTTTTATTTTACGGCTGTTAAGTTTTCATCAATTAATATTATTAAATGTCTCACGTGTATTATCTTTTTTTCAAATCATAATTATGCATCTGTTTTCCATTTTCTTTTGTATTTTTTTCCTTTAATCTTCTTCCTTTCATTCGACAACACCCTGACCACCCTCAATTCACCAGCACAATCCACTCAACTCCGTAACTCGCCTTCCGCCACAACCTCACCGCCATCCAGCCCTCCGTCCATCACCATCACCGTCCATCCTCGCTTCCGCTCTCGACAACTGTTGAGATCTTTGTTTTCCCCAACCCTTCGCCACAGATCTCCACCACTAACGCCTGTACTCTCCGTGGATGACCCCTTGCTTCCGGTGTCCACTAGCCCAGCCACGGCTCGTTCTCGCGGTCGTCAGGCTCGGCTGGCGCACTAGAACCTTAAATTTAGGATCTAAGCTCAAGTGAGCCATAGATTCGAGTTCTGGGTTCGGCTCGACCTCTTATTTGTGTTGATTAAGGTCAAGCACGGTCAACGGCGGCCATAGCTAGATTTTTGGAGGTCACTGGCCGCCCGTCCATGGCTCTTCTGGCACCTAAAGCTGTTCAATCAGTTTGAACATCATGAAAAAGGAGTGGAATTATTTTGAAGAAAGAGAAGGCAAAAGGTTCGAAGATTCACAGCATTGATTGCTCCGGGTCCTGTACGTGTTTCTTGGTACAAAATGGGTAAATCAGAAGAAAGTGTCCATCTATTTTGTTCTGAATAAGATCACGACCAGTTTCTTTACGAAAAAAGCATAAAATGCAATGACAGCAGAGAAGCATTCTATAGTTAGTCACTTTGCCGTCGAGAAGCTGAAAAAAAAATTGGAAATGGGTTTGGAATACAGATCTAGCTCATTCTGTTGAAGAGCATAAAGGAATGTGAGCAGATGGAGTACGAGGTGGCCATGTACGGATGTGCAGGTAGTGAAAGGAAGAAGGAAGGAAAAAAAAGGAATATGTGCAAGTCTTAAAATTTGTTGTGAGAGTACAATTGAGTCTCAAAATTTTAAAAAAGTATAATTAAATCCTAAACTTGTTGAATTGATACAATCAAGTTCTTCTGTTAACAACGTTAACTTGTCTAATGAAAAATATTGACGTGGTATTTTTTAATTAATTTATTTTCCCTACATGGTATTTTTTATTATTTTTTCTTTAAAACTTATTTAAATAATAGTAATTTTTTTAAAAGCTAAAATAATTTAAAAAATGGAAAAAGAAAAAGAAGTTGCAGATCGTGGCTGGGGTCTACCATTGTCATCCATTGCCGAAGGGATCGGCGAAGGTTGTCGAC